>NW_028261385.1:114017487-114317487 GCF_051295495.1 Thamnophis sirtalis | reverse complement strand
TTTATGCCTTGCCAATATATTTTTTCTGTTTGTGCTAAATTACAAAGAATGCCAAGATTACTAGAAAATGGATGCAGATAACTGCAATTTGCATGAAAAGACATAACCTTATTTTTTATAATACCAGCTAAGATGCCTAGTTTATCCAAGAATGTATCTTTTTTATATAAAGGTGAAGCAATTCTGTTACTCATAATAAACTGATAAGTTTTCATTTGATTTTCTGAAACAAATATGAATAGCAAGGCATAGTGTAGTAAATTAACTTGAGGCAGATGAGATAAATAAGAGACCAATTTAGACCAATTTAATATTTAAATTTAATACTTGACTAGGACATCCAACCTCTGTTTAGCCACATATACCTTGTACTTTCTTCCCAGTTCACAAATAAAGTGGAATTGCAAGTTCTTACACACTTCATTTAGTTATATCTAACATATTTTGTTTTTGTAAACAAAATTAGGTCCAGCAAAAATCTTTAAGAAACAATTTAATTGCATTAGAATATATTATCTGATCAGATTTAAATGGGAGAAATCCATGTGACTTCGAGTTAAAAGAGTTAAAACTAGAAATGTATGAGTCCTTGAAATATTTTTTGCTTTGATCAAAGCCATGACTGACTCTGGCTGTTTTGCAAAGTGTTTAAAGATCTTTATTTCCAAAAGTTCAGCCCAGGCAAGCTGCCATGCCATTTGAGGGCTTTTAAGAGTCACTTCTGCTGGATCTTCTGGTGAAGCAAAGTAACAGATTCAAGTGAACTGGTCCAACTTGAAGGTTTGATTAGAGGCAAATTGAACATCTTGGGTGTTTTTGAATTACAACCATAATACTGACCACTGTAAATAGTTTAAGAAGTAAGCTACAGCAGCACCATTCACATTTATCACCAAAAACAGTGAAAAAAGGGAAACATTTAAAACCAATTTCTTTCCACAAAAATAATTATTTAATTTCTTTGGTAAAGTGGCAGCTGTAGTACCACTGACTGAATATATTAATATTCAATTTTCCAGTGAGTTGGCTGTTCACAGGTTTTCTCATCATCTCCACAAAATCTGTTGTAAGTTGTTTTGGGGTCAAATCCCAGAATTTCTCTTTCTTCATGAATGCGGAAAGAAAATGTTGAGACTGAGGTTCCTATAAAATATCTGTGAAGAGAAAATATCAGTGGAAAAAGAAACATATTCCTAAAAATTGCTATCAGTTTTCTATAATCCATTATTAGTTTATTTGTAAAATTTATTGGCCACTCATTTTATCTCAGGGTAACCCCATTAATGCTATGCAAATAATAAAATAATTCAGTTTTGCCAAATATATAGTACGTTTTAGATTTATCCACACATCTATCAATACAAAATAATAAAGTGGCCATGTTAAAAAAAAAATAAAGCAAATAGACCAATCACAATGAATCAAAGGACTACAACCAAAAGTATCAATTCCTACTTCAAATGCTTTCCGAAGTCTCATTTTGAATAGCCTATGGAAAGCTGATAGTGTAGAAATAAGCAAATATAAGTACAGTGATTATTATGTATCACCTACCGCCAAGATCACCACATTCACCACATTCTGGACTGTTTCTGGGTAGTCTTCAAATATATATCTATAGTCTTATAGAGGTGAAACTCTAAAAATTAGAATATCATGCAAAAGTTCATTTATTTCAGTAATGCAACTTAAAAGGTGAAACTAATATATGAGATAAGACTCATTACACGCGAAGCAAGATAGTTCAAGTTGTGATTTGTCATAATTGTGAGGATTATGGCGTACAACTCATGAAAACCCCAAATCCACCATTTCAGAAAATTAGAATATTACATGCAATCAATAAAACAAGGATTGTACATAGAACAATATTGGACCTCTGAAAAGTATAAGCATGCATATGTACTCAGTACTTGGTTTGGGCCCCTTTTGCAGCAATTACTGCCTCAATGCGGCGTGGCATGGAAACTATCAGCCTGTGACACTGTTGAGGTGTTATGGAAGACCAGGATGCTTCAATAGCGGCCTTCAGCTCTTCTGCATTGTTCGGTCTCATGTCTCTCATCTTTCTCTTGGCAATGCCCCATAGATTCTCTATAGGGTTCAGGTCAGGCGAGTTTTCTGGTCAATCAACCACAGTAATCCCAGGGTCATTGAACAAGGTTTTGGTGCTTTTGGCAATGTGGACAGCTGGAAAATGGAAGTCAGCATCCCCATAAAGCTCGTCTGCAGAAGGAAGCATGAAGTGCTCCAAAATCTCCTGGTAGACGGCTGCGTTGAACCTGGTCTTAATGGAGCACAGTGGTCCAAAGACCTGTTGCTCAGTGGTCCAAAGTCCTCTTTTCTGATGAGAGCAACTGTTACATCTCATTTGGAAACCAAGGAGCCAGAGTATGGAGGAAGAATGAAGAGGCCATTCAAGCACAGTAATCCCACGGTCATTGAATCAGGTTTTGGTGCTTTTGGCAAAAGTTGCTCTCATCAGAAGAGGACTTTGGACCACTGAACAACAGGACTTTGGACCACTGTGCTTCATTAAGACCAGGGTCAACGCAGCCGTCTACCAGGAGATTTTGGAGTACTTCATGCTTCCTTCCGCAGACGAGCTTTATGGGGCTGCTGACTTCCATTTTCCAGCTACTCACACTGCCAAAAGCACCAAAACCTTGTTCAATAACCCTGGGATTACTGTGCTTGATTGGCCAACAAACTCGCCTGACCTGAACCCTATAGAGAATCTATGGGGCATTGCCAAGAGAAAGATGAGAGACATGAGACCGAACAATGCAGAAGAGCTGAAGGCCGCTATTGAAGCATCCTGGTCTTCCATAACATCTCAGCAGTGCCACAGGCTGATAGCTCCCGTGCCACGCCGCATTGAGGCAGTAATTGCTGCAAAAGGGGCCCAAACCAAGTACTGAGTACATATGCATGCTTATACTTTTCAGAGGTCCGATATTGTTCTATGTACAATCCTTGTTTTATTGATTGCATGTAATATTCTAATTTTCTGAGATAGTGGATTTGGGGTTTTCATGAGCTGTACGCCATAATCATCACAATTATGACAAATCATGGCATGAACTATCTTCTTTGCATGTAATGAGTCTTATCTCATATATTAGTTTCACCTTTTAAGTTGCATTACTGAAATAAACGAACTTTTGCACAATATTGTAATTTTTTGAGTTTCACCTGTATACAAAACACTATAAAAGTCCAGGAATAAGGTAAGGAAGTCTCTTGTGGATTTTACCCAGCTAATTGTTGCCAACTCTAGGGAGGAGGGTACAATACATGGAGCCAGCACTCTCCAAAAACTTTTCTATGGTCATGTTGCCAGCATGATATCATGGAGTGCTGTTACCTTCCCACTGAAGTGGTACCTGTTTATCTACTCAAACTTGCATGGGTTTTTAACTGCAAGGATGGCAGGTGCTGGGGCAAGTGTATGAGAGCGAGAGGTGTGGGAGGAGGAAGATACCTGGCATGTGCACATATCCATTGGTCAATAATTGCTATTCCTCCATCTTTGTAGAGCTCCATTTCCTCCCAAGTAGGTTCAAATCTCACCATCTCCGGAAGAAGTGCTTTTAATTCTTCAACCTCTGGAAAAATACACTCAATCAACATTCTTCAAGTGGCAAATTTCATCTTATCTCTACTTATATTAAAACTGAACCTGGAAGTGGCACCTGGATGTGACCTGATTCCATTAGATATAATAAAGAGAAATGTGGACTGATAGCTTTTATATTAGCAACCAACTGTACAGTTATTGATCAGATTGGGCAAATTCCCATAGATTGGAATGTTGCAATTACTGTACTTATCTATAAGAAAAGCAATAGAAAAGGTCCTTCAAATTATAAGCCAATGTTTGCTCAGAACCATCAGTAAGTTTTATGCCTCATACTGGCAATGGATGATTCACAACAGTTGGAGCTTTTGGTCGAAAAGTACTCTGATTTCAAAAAGAACTGATTGGCGACTGACCAATGTATAGTCTTGCAACACTTGGTGGAAAAGTATTTCGCTTTGTCTGTAACCTCTTCTTATGCAGCTTTTATTGATTTAAAATTTGCTTTTCACTCCATTGCATGTTATCTTCAGGAGAAATGGAATGCTTCCTCTACAGAATAAAAAGTTTTTATATCAAATTCATTTATTGTAGGAAAACACATCTGAGTGAGTCAGACACAGGGGTAGGACCCTACCGGTTTAACAACAGGTTCGCTGAGGGCTACGTTTATATGTAACATGAGACCATGTTACATATGAAATCATCTTCATCCCATTACATCAGCCTGTCTCACCTGATCAAACAGGGAAGGTATGTTACGGATCCAGGAAGAGGTAAGGCAGGCCCTCACTGTCCTGGCCTTTGAGAAAGAATTGGAAAACAAATGGCTCTGCTGTCTTGCTTGGGGCTCACAGAGAAACACAGCAATGAGCCTGGTTAGCTCCCTAAAACACTCTCCACATTTTTAAAGTAACTTTTAACATTGAAGTTGAATCATCCCTGCCAGTTTTTAAATTTGATATACTGTTTTTATATTTTGTTATTTTATTTGTACATCGCCCAGATGCCCTCTGTGAGGGAGATGGGCGGTTTTAAAATTTGGTAATATAAATGAACAAGTAAGTACATTTTTCTTATTGGCTTTCTACTAATGTGCTTTATATAACCTACCTGTTTTATACACTGTTTAGAATATTTTACCCAGGTAAATTTTGTTGTGGTATTAGTTTTAGCTGTTTCTTCTCTTTCTACTTAGTCTATAATATATTTTTATAGTGTTGATTTTTCAAATTATTGGTTTACAACCACTCATTTATTAAGACAGCACTAAACGAGGGTGACTTATGACTGGTCTACCAAGTTGCAGCTGTTATAGTGCCCTGCAGTCATATGATCGTAGTTTGGGCACTTGGTAACTGGCTTACAATTACGACAGTTGCAGTATTCTGCGGGCATGTGATTGCCATCTGAAACCTTCCCTTCCAACTTTCCAGAAACCAGCAGGATGTTGCATGTTGCTCCCATTACTTTTTCACCTGCCCATGCCCATAGAGGACATCCATCCATCAGTACTCTGTGCTCCTGTCTGCAGCACCCGTCTGCATTCCACAGCATCTATCCATAACTGATGTGCTTGCAGCTCTCACTCGCAGCTCTTATTCACTGATCAGCTTGCCTGGGATTCCTGCCTCTTCTCACTTTCAACTCATGCAGCCCTAAAGTTAACAAAGGAAACTGGGAATGCTGGGAATGCCATCACTAAGTAATCCATTCCCAATCCATACCCAAGGACTACCTGTAATTCAAGTTCAACAGGTACTGGAAAGGAATTGACCAAACCAGGGGGAGGAATCAAGTAGGGGATAAGTCTGTGATCGTTACATAGGCACAAGAGAACAAGTTCTGCTCCCTCACCCGCAATGCCGTTGAATCTTATCTAGTCTGGCCTAAGTGCAAATTGCCAGTCTGGGAAGAGTCATGTGAAGTAGGCATGAACAATAAAGTAGCTGATTGAACTCTTCACATTCGTATCTAGTTGTTTGGACCTGGCAATAGTGAACAGATAAAACAGCACTGTCCTACTTTCCAGCAAGTGGTATTCAGAGGCACTGTGCTTCTCATATTGGAAGTTGAAATAACTGGCATGGGACTGAGTTATTTGAAGAACTGCCTGATGTCAGTTATATCTACCTGACCCATGAGTACTGGGAGAAGCAGCATGTTGCATGTTCTGTCTTGAAAAGAGTGTCATCCGATGGAAGCCAGCCTTTTCTGCCATGGCAATGTCCCTTTGGAACATTGTTCCCCTGGAACTAAGACTGGTCCTAACCCTGCTGGCCTTTAGAAGGCCCTGAAGACATGGCTCTGCCAACAAGCTTGGGCGTCCAATTTTTAAATTGTTTTGTTGAGCTTTGTGCAAGGATGTACAGTGGCCACTGACTAAGTATACTTTTGTTTTCTAAATAGTTTCTGATGTTTTATATGTTTCCATATTGTTTTTTTAACTTTTTATTGGTTTGTCGTTTTAATTGGTCATTGACTAGATAGATAGATAGACACAGACAGACAGACAACTTTTTTGAGTTTCCCAGAATCACTTAGGTGAGATGAGCAGCCATACAAATCAAATCAAATCAATAAAGAGCACTAGAGCATTAGCATAATTTTTTCCATTTCCCTATTAAAATTGATCCAGGTTGGTAACAATGCATTTCACAGTATTTACTTTTACCTTTCTTAACTCTTCTGAAGTTCAGCTTTCCTGGATAATTCTGGATGCTAATATTATCTGAGGAGTTACATCTTTCTCTTTACATTTATACATGGCACGTATAATTTTATATAGAATTACTCATATTATGCAATGGAAATCTACCTACTGACCCCCTTTCTACAATAAAAAGTTGTGATTTGAATCTTTCATTAGAATAAAATTGCTAAACTATGCTAAATTTTATTGTCCATTTCAATGCTTTTTCCTGTTCTACAGCATTAAGTTTTACAGTGTACAATATAAAACAAAGTTATGTGGATTGAATGTTACAGACTAGATCTCTCTAAAGAATATTGTGGATCATTGTCTCATTAAAACATTAATTTTTCTATAGTTTTGTTCTCAAAAGAAATAAAACTATTCTCAATGGTTCGTTGAATTGCAACAGGGGCAACAAAAACAAAACACAACAGAAACTGCATGATTAATGTCCTGAAGAAGTTGGCACACTAGTGATAATTTATGAAAAATCAAATATGGATCTTTTTAGGATTTCCTAGTTCAGTATATAACAAGACCAATATGAATTGCATGGTCTAGATTGCCATACAGTACTGTGTTTGAGGCCACAGCAGACCCATACCACACACAAAATGCAATTTACACAATTATTTCTTGTATTATCTTGTTTAACTTAAGTAAGGAAGTGACAATAGAGGCAGCTGTTGCCCACTGAGAGGCAACTTAAAATATCCCAGTAGATATGGTAGTCTCTTATGCTCCTGTACTTGGATTAAACCTAAAACTTTTCAAATATATCTTGCAAATTATTTTGTCTAGCAATGATTTTAACTTTGGTGCAGATTCATGTGCACAATATAATGCTAAATGAACAGATTTTGTTTGTTACATAATCAAAAATATTTTGCTAATTAGGGAGAAAAATACATACCCTGCACGATGGCATCAGTAGCTACAAAAACCTTCTCCAGCTTGTACAACTTTTTGAGGTTGTGGATTTTCTTAACTGCTCCCTGAATGCTGGGCACATCACTTCTGTGACCCCAGATGAAGTCTTTTCGTCTGAGATGAACACCAAGATATGGACCACCAATGGCTGTGCCCAGTTTTACCTAGCACATAAGAACCAGTACATGCTGAAACTGAAATAAAATGGCATTGATTCAGTAAGAATATATCTCTACTCTTGAACATATTTTCTGTAACACTCCTAAAGGATAAATTTGATGTATTTGATAAAGCTTTCAATATTCATAAATTGTCAGTGTACATACTGGGTTTGTATACAAGTTTTTAACAATAGCTTCAACTAGGAAACTCTGCATATTGCTTCCAAATGTATATATATATATAAATATACATATTAGAGAAATCCTTCATCTATGTGGAGAAAAATTTCATACTTGAAGATTTTATGTGCTTACAGCACATGCATCTACTTAATCCTATGTATACATAATATATTATATTATTTATTATGTAAACCACTTTCAATTGTGAGAAGTAAGGGTAATGTAAAAATGTCACTATCAGTTGCTAGTAAGAAACCACAAGTGATATTGCTGTCCACTCTTTAGCAATGCAGGCACTTCTACCCAGCTATACTCTTATCAGTTAAGTGTGATTAGGACGTGTTCAGATATATGCTGTTTTTCATATACAGTCTTCAGTGGTAACAGGCCTAAATATATTGCCTTTGAAAGAAAAATGAATCCTTCAGCAGATGTATGTATTTCCAGAGCTGAAAGCCATACAGATTTTGCAAGAATTCTGCATTTGTAAATCCAGTAGTATCTGCCACATTACTCAAAGTTAAGAAATTCTTACCAACAGAGTGATATCTTTTGAATAAAGGCTGTCTATCTGACTTCTTGTAAGCATTATAGGAACCCTTCTTGCAAGTACCTATCAGGCATAGGGATGTTTTTTTGCTTCTAGAGAAATTTGGCCATTGAAAAATATAGTAGAGAGTGTTTTAAAAAAGGACTCTGCTTATATAATCACAAAATTCTATTACTTTCTTGAGGAAAATAGAAAAATGGTACTTAAGTCTTCACAGACATGAGAAAGTTATGGCATTTTTGCATTCTACTTTTAAATGCTGCTTTTATTTAATCTTGCTTGTGCCAAGCTAATCTTTCCTCAGACAGAAGAAGCATTCAGTCTTTCTCTCTTTTACCATAATTTTTTAAAAACAATATAATTTTTAAGCATCTATTATTGGATAAGCCTCATTTCAGAAGTTTAAAATATTATTAAATAGATAAAACACTCTACTTTCCTTGTTGTAATTATAACTGCACAGAACTGATAGCAGTCTGTTTTTCCTATTTCATGATAACATGTCCTTAAGACAGATCCTTTTTTTAAATAAACCAAGTAAATAAACTATCTTTCTCAAACAGTGGAATTCTTTCTTGAGCTATTTTTCTGAGCATAAACATCCAAAGGAAAAGGAATCATGTATAATGAACTTCTAGGATTAATTAAAGATTTAAATGAAATGCAAAGCAGCCTAGCAATTTATATCCTGTTTCAAAAGAAGAAAAGTTTATTTGGTTATTGTAGGCAGACAAATTAAAGCCTACATTAATGTAGCCAAGGACAAGAGTGGGAGGCATGGGCAGCATTTGATGACTGGGATTAACGTTTTTTAAGTAGTAATTGCAGGCCATTTGTATGCAGTGGTGCCCCCCCACCCAAAAAAAAAATTGGGATAGGAAGGAATAGATTTTAAAACTCTATTTTTTCATCCCTTTTCATCTCAAAATGATAGGGAAGCATGCCACTAATGTTTGGTCATTACAGTTGGAAAACTCAGAGCACCCGAGATTGCCCTGACTGTTCATCGCATTTTGTTTATTGTACCATTCACTTTAAGGGATAATGCATGTCTTTGACAAGAGGAATGATGTTTTGGTAAGTAATACATTCGTGTTGAGTCATTGCTATTTTTTAATCAGATATTACTTATAAAAATCCCAGCTCCATACATCAATAGAAAATCGAGGTATGCGATCACTGAGGGTATAAATAAAACTACTGGACTTATTTCCTTTTCATTATTGAAGAAATAAGTAAAGAATATTTGACCCATGTACATGGTCAGTCTTGTTGCTCTTGAATTGGGACAGTCTTCAAGTTGTAGGCGATTCAGGATGAAAACGTGCCATGCGATTAATTTATGAGCCTCTCTTTTTAACTATAATTCCTGTCAGAATTTTATTATGATTTTTAAATTAAGTTTGACTTAATTATCTCTTTTTAAATATCTACTGTATTGTATCACTGAAATATAGAAATATAAGTAGTGAGAAAATTTGGAGCAAGTAGAAGAAATATTTCGTATATTCTTCACCCATAACACATTAATCCAGTGCTCACTTTCTATATCTTACAGTTTAAGCCATCTACCTGAATTTTAGTAACCAGTGATGGGATATGACCGGTATGCCCCGGTACGGACGTACCGGTGCCTGCTGGGAGCACCAGGTACCGTTCCGGTACAGTGCTCCGGAGGGCCCACCTTTTTTACCTGAGCCGATTGGGGCTCATGCGCACAGAGCGTACAGCGCATGTGCGACGCTCCACTGAGCAGCTGGAGCGTCGCGGAGCAGGCAGTAAGTACGTATGTCCACGCTGCGCGCCTGCATGTGTTGGACGCCTGGCCCCGTTGCCCCGTACTGGTTGCCCCGGGATCCGGAACCCACCACTGCAATGAACATAAAAAAATGAAGGTCTGCAATAGTTAAATTAAAAATAAATCTATACATTACTACTGTAACACTCTCTACATGGGGCTGCCCTTGAAGAGTACCCGGAGGCTTCAACTGGTCCAGAATGCGGCTGCGCGGGTTATCATGGGGGCACCTAGGTGCTCCCATGTTACACCCCTTTTAGGCGGCCTGCACTGGTTGCCAGTTGTCTTTCGGGTGCGATTCAAGGTACTAATTATGACCTTTAAAGCGCTCCATGGCTTAGGCCCAGGATACCTGCGAGACCACCAACTGCCACCGGTAGCCTCCCACCGTCCAGTGCGATCCCACAGAGTTGGCCTCCTCAGGGTGCTGTTGGCCAGACAGTGTCAGCTAGCGATCCCCAGGGGGGGAGCCTTCCCTGTGGAATGAGCTACCCCCGGGGCTTTGTATAATCCCCGACCTTTGGTCCTTCCGATGCGCCCTAAAGAGTTGGCTTTTCCAGCAAGCCAGCCTGGCCTGAACAAAATAAAATTTTGATTATTATTAATTTTAATCGATTTTTTTTAAAAAAATGTTATTGTTAATCTTAATTGGGTTTGTTTTGGATATTCTATTTAATTTTTTTAACTTTTGTAATATGTGTTTTTTTTTAATGTTGTACACTGCCCTGAGTCCTTGGGAGAAGGGTGGCATATAAATCCAATAAACCAACCAACCAACCAATTACTTAATTACATTACCTTCATATTTCTCCAATCTTCAGAGTACCATGTTCTGTCCTTTTCATCAGAAGAATTTAAATATTTAGCTCTAAACATGTCTCCCACCACACGGAGGTGTTTGGCGAACACCATACTTCGACGAGTCTGTTTGACATAAAAATGTTATTGAAAACTAGTTTATTTATTTCAGCATAATTACAAAAGTCTCCTAGAATACACAAAATTACAGGAAAATGAAACTGAAAGAAATAATTGTTTTATCAGTAAGGCTGATAAGAGTGTTAGTTTCAGAGTTGGTTAAAAAAAACAATAGTGGTTTTATGTCAAAAATCATAGATGATCAAAATTTTGGCTTGCCTGGGCCACACCAAATGAACAGGAATTGTCCTGAGCTACATATAAAATATGCTACATATAAAATATGCTACATATAAAATATGTAACATAAATCACATAATAATGTCAAAAGTTTACAATCTTCTGGGCTGTATTACTATCTGTCCAGGGCACCATTTGGTCCTTAGATCATGGGTTGGACATGCCTGTGTTAAATTGCAGTTCATTACATTAGCAATTACAAATAAATATATTAATCTAAGAACAATTTAAACAAGAAGCTTGCAGTAGAACATTTGGACAAATGGGAAGTTCTAACAATTGATGAAGGAAAAAATATCTCTTTTCAGTGGAAACACTTCAATTTTTATGGGAATGCTTAAAGGAATTCAATTTTTAAAAAACAGAAAAATTCAGGTGTAGTACATATCTTCTGTTTATACAATACAAGGTTCTAATTAGCAATAGCAATACTACCTAGAGTTATATATGACCACATCGTGCTTTATAGCATTGTGAGTGGTTTACAGTGTCCGTTTATTGCTATCAACAATCTGGATCTTCATTTTACCTACCCTGGATGGATGGAAGGCTAAGTAAACCTTGAACTTGTCAGGATCGAACTCCAGGCTGTAGGCAGAGTTAGCCTGCACCACCAGTTAGCCTGCGCCACCAGGGTTCTTATGATACAAATGAAAGATGCACTGAATGCAAAATGCTACAGACATTTTCTTAAATGGACTTTAATTACATTTTAGCAGATATTTCCTGAATCCCTTAAAATGATGGGCACATTTTGTATTTTTATGTGCTATAGAATAAAATTAAATTATTACTACTGAGATATGGTTAATTACAAGCAGCTGCTAAGGCTAATGCATAGCTAATCATAGAATGGAAGGATTTGGTTTTCATAAATAAAAATAATATTTAACAGATTGTGTATTAAAAGTGACTACTCCATTATTATGCACACAATATAAATAAAATTATGTTATTCTCACATTCCAGTAGTCTTTGCCACCATAATGATCATGAAGAAGATGTTCAGCTCTGTCTAACATCACTGACCTATTAAAATGAAAAAAAAAACTAAGTAAGGTAAAGATACATTAAGACAATTTTCCTCTTTGAGCTCCACAAGTATTGATGCATCCATGGCATTTTCTTAATAAGTATGAAAGTGGAGTATGAGCAGGAGGTTGGACTAGAAGACCTCCAAGGTCCCTTCCAACTCTGCTATTCTGTTATAACCATAAGATTGATTCACAAATCCAAAAGATGCTTCCCAGCCTCAATTTACGATTTATATTCTTTTCCCTTTACAGTAGTTGTAAATTGGGATAATAAATACTGCCAACATTAGTAAGTTTGATGCATGAGAAAACATAAAATTCCCTACTTTCTTCTTCTAAGCTAAATAATATGGCAACTGTGTGGAATAAAAAAATTAATTCAGGAAGTCTCACCTGCTGGATAAATTCAAAAGCAAAGGGGCTACAATAGAAGCAGAACCTTGGACAGATAAACAAACCACTTTAAGGCCTCGAGTTTCTTCATAACCCCAGAACCATCCCCTATAAGAACAAGAAGAGTTAATAGTTTCATGAATACAAAGTAGTAATAAATCTGAAATAAATCTTGATAATAACTCAATATAAGTTGATAACTCAATAGTAACTTGTTAGAATGTTATGGCATGAAGTAAAAACATTCAGTGAAAATTGTAATATAAAATACTATTTTAATATTTTCTTAAAATAAAAAGTTTAAGAATTCTTTAATAATGGATTACAATAAGTCAGTTGAAGATAATAGTGAGTATGGGTAAAAACAAACAAAACTGCATTACAAGTTAGTTAAAAGGAAAAATATTGTATGAGTTTTAAACAAAGATTAAAACAACGAAGAACAGGAAAGTCTACTTTTACTTTAAAACAAATTACTACCCATTCTCTGAAAACAGTACAAATTTGAATCCTCTGAGAAGTTGGTTCCTATTTTTAGGAAGCATACCACACAAACCACATTTCTTCTATATTCTTCTTTGGTTTTGCATATCTTCCCCTGTCCTTCATTTCCCCGACTTTTTGTAGATAAAACTGCTGTTACCCATTTCATATGGATTTATTTTTTTCCTTTTTCTAATTCATTAAGGCAATTAAATGGAAGATGACCACACTGAGGAAAGATGTTATATGAAGAAATTTGTTTATTAAAAACAGTCAAATTTAAATAATTAACTAGTATCACTTTCATTTTACTTTCTGATATGATCATGAGAACTGTTTTGGCTTCCAAATGAACAAGGTAGAAAAGTAAAAAGCCAAGTGATAGGGGAAAAAGAAGGCTGCAATTTGTGGAACTTAGATGCTCAGTAGGAGTCTGTTAAGTTGGGGTGAAATGTTATCTTTTCAGTTTTTGGAATGAATTTTTAAAAGCTGTATTAAGTCTGCTTTAAGGCCAATAGTTTCAAGTTTCATATCACAAAATAACAGGGAATTGTATTTTGCAATTAAATTACCATGATAAAATTAAGAGTGCTGTGGGGGGCTCTCAGATACATTTTTGGGACAATACATAGACCTGGAATTTCATATTACTGAACTTTGATTTGGATTGTGAATTGCTTAGGAAAAGACTTGACAAATTATAAAAATCTGTAAACTGCTGCAACCATTGGCTATCAGCAGGGAGTTATTATCTAGATAATATATCTCCTATACAATACTGTTTCCATTTATCTATCAATATAACATGAGGACTTTTAACACCTCAATAGCCTATACCCATCTCTTCCTGTGGCTCTGCTTGTTCTGTGGCTTTGGGCCCTGCTGGCTGAGATTTTGGAACAAGAAGTCTTCTCAGTTTTGATGCTTTCACCGTGATACATTCTTCTAAGGAGAAAGATTCTACGTATCGTTTGAATTTTGACTTGCCTATCCCAAGAGCTTGATTTTGAATTTTAAAATGTTTTTCTCTCTTTTTCTAAAATACTTCCCTCCTTCCCAGAAAACAAGGTTGGAAATAATTTTTAGCTAGAAATTATGTTAATATAACAATATAAAGTTTAGTATACCTGTAGTATTTATCTTTGTCTGTTGAATACATATGTTGGTCAATGCATGGTCTCTCATCAATCTTCTCCTCCCATGTCCCCTCTTTCCATCCTTCAGCATAGTTTTGTAGGACATATATCTCATCAATAAAAGGACCACCTGACTCTGAGTAACAATTCAACATAAATCAGTACACAAATGTAAGCATATATCTCGCTACAGATAATAGATGTACAATCATAATGCATTGTAGCCAGTAGATACAAAGTAGCACCACTGATTGTAAAGTAGTTATCTTACACTTTTTGGAATGGAGGTTTGAATAGAAGAATTTGAAATGGACCTGTGTATGTTTAAGGGGAGAGCCAAATAGCTTGCATCAGGAAGAAAATTCCAAAGCATTTGAAAAGTTAATAAAATTGTATTCTCTCTCTCCCCACAAGCCCACAATAACAAGCCTGTAACTACTAAATTCATGAACTTTGCCTGCAATCATTGTGCTTTTCAACAGTGCAAATATATACCAAAATGTTTCAAATGGGAATACATACATTTGTACTGAAAAAGTTAAAAAATATGCATAGAGTTTGAATACTGAAATAGTATCTTAATACAGCTCATCTATCTTAATGCATAGAAAAAGCCAGATGAAACTACACTAAGATTTCATATCATTGGTGCTTCTAAAGCATATGTTACCTGCAACAAATTGTTCATACTCAATAACATGTATGTTTTCATTGAGGCTTGGCACATCAAAAAATTTGGACCAAGGAATTTGGACTTGATGAATTTTATGAGTTTGCCAATGATAAAGACGTCCCCATGGAGGAAGAACCAACACCCATGCTTCAGTCTTCAATAAGGTCTTCAGAAGAGATGCAATTCGTATGTATACATCTCTACGTAGGTTGAAACCTTCAGGTGGATTAACATCATACAAAAGATACCTAGAGAAAAGAAATAATATTACAAATAAACTACTGTTAAACCATGATTTATAATCATTTCAATTTTAAAGCAGAGGAAAAAAAGCTAAGCAACTATATTTTGGAAGGATTCTGAATTCAGACATTTTGAAAAGAATGATGGAATATTATGACATGCTGCTTTGACATTCTATGATGGCTTCTCTTTATCATCTACTGTATGATATAAAAATAAATCCCCATTGTTATATAAAAACCACTGCATTTATTTTTATGCTTTCATGCTTTTTTCTTCTTAGTGCTAAGAAAGCTTCTAATATACAATTTTTGTGTATACTCAAGAAGGATTGTCACTGTCTGGGTGTGCTGTGGTATAGAGATATTCTGCATTAAAACAAGCTAATTAAATCTATGTCTCCTATCCTTGTCCATAATCTTTACAAAAACTATTTTCTTTTCAGTCATTTAAAATCTCACGCTTTGTGACTATTCAGTAATCCTAACTAAGGTTTAAACAACATTATTGGTGTGGTATTGATATAGTCCTATATATAGTATAATCAGTAAATATCTTGTACTGAAAATAGTGAAATGCCATTTTCACTACTGAATGAAACATTGTTCCTGTGTTTACCTATGCTCATCAAAGATTTAAGAGCCCCTTCTTAAATATAACGTGCTAAAAGTCATTTGTCATTTACTGTTTTACCCAGTTACTCTAAATTATCTTGTCCTTGGGATTATACTAGAGGTAAATCAAAGACATAGCTTGTACTTTCTCTTCCCACCCCACCCCCTCAAATCCTGCTATCTCCTCTGATTACAACTTTACAGCAAAGTGCTAGTTCAAAACCACTAGGTATTCTATTCCTCTCAATAAGCCTGGATTTCATAAGTATTTAAGCTCTCTGTGGTGCTTTTGGTGCTCCCAGAACTTGACTATTTGCTTCCAGACATTTTGATACCCAAACAGATAAACAGCATTATGAACTGAGTGTGGAATTTGTCGTCTTTATGTGCTTGCAGTACTTGCCCTGTAAGTTTCAGTAGAGATATACAGTACAAGCTACAGCATATAAACCACCTCCTTTAAATATGCACTGTATGTCTATATTACATAAGGTAAGAATTACTATGTTAATACAGGTAGTCCTTGAGTTACAACAGGTCATTTAGTGACCATTCAAAGTTATAATGGCACTGATAAAAGTAAGTTAGTACTTCCCTCAGCCTTTTTCACACTTACAACCATTGCAGCATCCCCATGAGCCGAGGTGGCGTAGTGGTTAGGGTGCAGTACTGCAGGCCACTTCAGCTGACTGTTATCTGCAGTTCAGCGGTTCAAATCTCACTGGCTCAGGGTTGACTCAGCCTTCCATCCTTCCGAGGTGGGTGAAATGAGGACCCGGATTGTTGTTGGGGGCAACATGCTGACTCTGTAAACCGCTTAGAGAGGGCTGAAAGCCCTATGAAGCGGTATATAAGTCTAACTGCTATTGCTATAGTCACATGATCATAATGCAGATGCTTGACAATTGATTCATATTTATGATGGTTGCGGTGTCCTAAGATATTGAGATCACCTTTTGTGTACTTCTGGTAAGCAAAGTCAATGGGGAAGCCTGATTCACTTAACAACTATGTAACTAACTTAACAACTGCAGTGATTCACTTAACAACTGTGGTAAGAAAAGTGGCAAAATGGGGCAAAACTTACTTAACAAATGTCTTACTTAGCAACAGAAAATTTGGGCTCAATTGTGGTCGTAAATCGAGGACTCCCTGTATTTCATGGGAATACTTTTAAGTTAACTGTTATGCACAAACGCCTCCAACCCAGGTATTATTGGCAGAGGCAATTCTGGGGATGAGATGTGGAGATGGAAAGCAGGTGAATCTCATCCCATTTCTTTAAAACTTCCCCAATAGACTAACAACATTAAACAAAACAGAAAGAACGGTGACTTTTGAAGAAGCTGTTAAAGTTTCTATTGGGGAAATGGTCAGGAACCAGCGAAGAAAGAGGCTGAAAGGGGAACCGGATCAGACCCTGAAGAATTAAAGCCACCAAGCAGGGCAAGAAGCCACAAGCCGGAGCAAGCTCGGCCGCGCTCTAGCATCCTCACAAACCGACGCTGGGAGCCCTCCTTCCGGCTTCTTCACTGCAAAAAATGAAGCGGCCGAAGAACGAGGCTTGGGTTCCCTCCGTCTCAAGGGATGTCCCAGGCCCCTCGCACTCAAGGAAGTGCGGGCGGACTGCAAACGCGCCCCTCGGGCCCGGCGCTTGCTCTGCTTCTCTCACCGTCTGAAAGGCGCCGCCACAGCAACGGCGGGCTGGGAGGAGTAGCTGTGGCCCGCCTGGAAGGCTTCGAAGGGCTCCTGGGCGGCGGCGAGACCCCAAAAAACGAGGATGGGACACAAGCGAAGGAACCCCCAGCTCCAGCGCAGCGCCATCTGTGGCTTCTGCTACCGAGAGAAAGGGCGGGATCAGTTGGGCTGGAGGCGGGCAGAGAAGGTCCGATGCAAAACCTGGCTTGAATTTTGGAAGAGGGGGCTGTTGTGCTTGACGAAGACCGTGAACCGACGTTTTCGAGTGCAGGACTTTCAACCCTAACCCACAATACGGAATCCACTTTACAGCTTCTCCTCCTCCTCTTCTGGGACAGTTATAAAGGGAGAATTGCAGGGTTCCTTTAGTAGCTAGTGCAGAACGCGCTTAAAGAACTGTGATGATTTTTACTACTGTTTTTGTTCCCTTCTGGGGAAAAATAACCAACAGCAATATTTGGAACGGTGTGATTCATCGTTGTTGCAGAAAATAACAGGGCTTAGACGTCTCAGTAAAGGGTTAACAACATATAGGTAAGGTTAAGCCGGACAAGAATGCCCCGAGCCTTATCCATTCCACAGAGGATTGAATACCTTATCTACCTGACTAGGTCTAGGCAGGAAATTGGTAAGATTCTATTCTCATAAGGTAATCAAGATATCCTGTCACTAGGGTTAATGTGTACAAGGCATACATGACACGGGAAGAATATGTATTTAGGAGAATGATCAATATCCTGCCTGATAAAGTATAAAAACCTGTAACAAACTGCCCTTCGGGGTTCAGATTCTGCTTGAGCTATAGTTGCTGAATCTTGCGCAATAAACCTTTCCCTTCAACAAAGAACTGGTCTGATCTCATTTCTGCAACATGAACAATCCTAATAGAAGCACACATTCTTATACTTTGTCAAAAAGCAGCACAACATGGAAATACGTAACCCATTTCTGATTGGTTACCTTGAGGAAAGAAGCCTTATAAGCAGATACTGTTTTGCTTCCCCCTTTGTCTGGGCTGCAGGTATGGAGCTCTAGTCTCATAATGGTTACATGGCTTTGTAAGAACTTTAGCTGAACTCTGGGGTTTTGTGAGAACTTTAACTGAACTCTGCAGCTAGGCTTCATACTTCCTTTTCTTTTGCGAGCTTCAAACTCCATCTTTTACTTTATAATAACAAGTTGAAAGGGGCCCCGAGTGGCTATCCAGCTTGACCCCGTATGTTCACTCTTAATGTCCAAATTTCACTTTACATCCTATTTTATCATAGAGTTATAATTGTGACCTTCAGTGGAAGAAGATATTGCTGGGTTCTCTTTTGGATGTGCAATAGTTGGGTAGGGGAGGAAGAGACAAACAGCACTTTGATCCTAAAGCAGTTCAAGTACCTGGCCAATACAGTTTTCAAGAGGGAGAAGCCGCAGTAATGGTGAAGGAAGAATAGGAAGCAGGAGGGCAAATTAGGAACTTTCAAAGCATTTTGCTAGCCTGATTGTAGATTTTCTAGCAAAATTGGTTCAAGAGGTAATTGTATTCTGCTGACCGAGGAAGGAGGAGAAATTTAAGATTTCTTTTTATAAAATAGATTTATTTTAATGAAACAACATATAAATACAACATTTAGAAATGGTGTTTTGACAGAGGTTCAAAGTTTGTGCCTGTCAATTTGCTTAATTCATGCAGAATTTGTGTTTCCTTTTCATACATCTGAAAAAGAGCAAGGGCATAATGAATGCATACATTTCCTTTCAAATAATACAACAATGTGTGATCTTACAAAGTTGATTTGAATTTTGAATTTAAACTTGTAGTGAACATCTTACATTTGAAAGCTTTTGAACAATAAAAAACCTGAAAAATTAGAATTGTATCAAATCAGTTACAATACTTACTTGTTGCCAGTCTGTTTCTGTATTGTGTTTATAACCAAGTAAGTGGCACATGCCATGAGCAACTGTCACCTGTTTAAGGGAAAAAGCTTTTAAATGATTTATATATTTGTAATTGATTGGCTAAGTAGAATGTTAGAGAAATTCCACATCACAATAATTTAAAATCATAATAGAAATAGTCATCATTTATAGACTACAGTGAAAACTTCAGTATGATTTCTCCCTTGTTAGTGGAAAGGAGTTAGAATTATAGAGGGAACAAATGTATTCAATGTATGCCAGTCAATTTAAACAGCATTTTGTATTGCTAGCATTTCTACTAAAGAGGTTGGGAAACTTTTTTTTATAAAGGGTGAGACCCCATCCCTCCTCTGACTCAGTGGGACAGCTGGCAGACTAAGGAACATGGTAAACATTGGACATGCCCTCTACCAACAGGTAGGCTGCTGAGAACTCAACTTGTCATCTTATTCCCATATTTTATTTTTAATTTTTTATTCTCCCTTTATTATTAATCTTTTTTACATAAATAACTCAAGATGGCCAACATATCTAATACTCCTCCCTTCGCTTATTTTTCCCACAACAACTCTGTGAAGTAGGTTGGGGTGAGAGAGAAGGGTCACCCAGACTCTTTTTATGCCTCAGGTGGGACTGGAACATAATGTCTCTCTGTTTCTAGCCTGCTGCCTTAACCAGTAGACCCTCACTGCACGTCATTTTTAAACAATGTTAGATTTCATCAAGATTAAACAGGTAGGGAAAGCATGACTTTTGGAACACTACTGGGTCATGTAACCAGCTGTGAGGGGATCTTAGAACTGAGGAGCTGGCAACATTCCTGGAGCTAGCAAGATCAACTGACAAGCACAAAGAGCGGTAACCATAAGCTTTCACCAATGAGTTATTCATATTTTGAGTTGGCATAATGATTTAAATAGCTTAACTATGAAAGGGAAAAAAAACTAGTGACTTGTTTAAGAAAAAAAAATCTTGCAATAAAACACATGCTAGTAAAGATGAGAAAGCTAAAAATAAACTGAGAGTAAGCATGTTATGGGCTAACTTGAAGAATACTGTAAAAAAGGGCTACCAGAATTGTGCTGTCAAAATATGGACAACTACTTGATGGCCACAAAAGGACATAAATAACTTGTTTCTGCCATCTAGTGATCATTTGGATTTATGTAGTACATGTATGTTATTCTAGATGTGAAGCAGTAAAATTTCTGTCAGTGGGATTGAAACATTAATATCATATTTTCTGATACCAAAAAGTTTTTAATAAATAACTGGAGAAATAACAATAAAAATATTTTCATTTTTATAAATCATTTCATTAAACATTTCAGAACCTTATTCAAATAAATACTTGTATAAATGTACACTTACTGTAAGAATGCTGTTATAATCATCGTGGTTCTGTCTACATTGTTGATAGATATATTCTACACCTAGAAAAATGTCTCCCAAATTGTCATTTTGAAAACAGGGCTGGGGTAATTCTCCACCTTTTAGATTCTGTGATATGCCCAAAGAAAATTCAGTTATATACATGTTCTCAATTTGGTAAAACAAGTGCCATGCTGAAAATAAAATAGGGGTATTAAGAACAGACTATACAATATTTTTAAACACTTTATGGTAATAAAAGATATAGCATTACTATATTTGAATCCGGGAGATATGAATTTAATTTGTTCTCCTTCTCCCACATTCTCTCCATGTTCTAACTTCTACTTGTTTGCTTCTTATTCACTAAGTATAAACTTATGCATTATGATTTATAGGCTATGGCTTCCTTATTGGAACAAATTTCCATATCACACTAAGCCAAAGCAAACTATATTATGACAATATTAGGTATATATCAAAATTGCTTAGGAGTAATAATATATGTAAGCTCAATGGTATACTCTCAAAGGGATAATTCACAATTTTCAATGGGATTTATTTCCATCTACACTTGCTTAGAACAAGAATTCTAGGAGTAAATAGCAGAGAATATGAAGATCATTTGTACTTCTATCCCCCTACAGAAACTTACAAACAAAACATTTATTCATTTATTAAATTTATATTTAGCCCATCTTGCCTAGTGCGGACTCTCAACAGTAAAACAGGATAAAACATCAAAATATTAAGATAATACATGTTATCACTAAAATTTACATTTACTTTCTTCTCATACATATTAATTACAATAGTTATAAAATAGATCTTGAAAAACAAGTAATAATCTTTTAGGTATCCGTTTATTCACATATTCTGCAATATCCACTATCATGGATATTGATACATTTTTGGGGTACACATATAATAAGCTGTGCTGTTTTTTAGGGGCTTCATCTTTGATGTGCCACTGTAATTGTCCTTTCCTTTATTATGAAGATTTCTGGGTAGGGCCTGAATCATTCCTAATTTGCCAGACTTTTCTGTTGTCGTCATATATTAACATGATACTGTTCTATGTATTAATACCTGATTTCTGCTAAAATTACTGCCAAGCTCTAAAGGAATAAATGAGCACACACATACCTCATGAAAAGGAAAAGATAGCACATCAGTAGGGATATTCTTCTGTCTGTAAGTTCTGTTGATTTGCTGTATGTACATATTACTAACACAAATTACACCAAGGTCAAACTTTTGCACACCCAAAATATAACGGAGTTGTTCTATATTCTTGCGAAGTGGGACTCTCCTGATTGGAATAGCTCTCTGCAAATTACGTATGATCAGGCTCATCTCATAAAAATGGAAGAACGTTACACAGTCCTGCAAAGTAGACTATGATTAGACACCAATTACTAGCAGGTGGAACCTAAAATGAGAAGTACTGCAGTATTTTGGATAACAAAAGAATTGTAGCATATTTATCTCCAGTTGCCAGGTTTCCCAAGATAAAAAGGCACTCCCTAAAGACTTTTTGCAAAGTAAGAGAATGGAAGATGAAACCTGGATGATTAAAAAAAAAAGACCCAACTGACTCTAAGGTGAAGCCTGATATATTAATAACAAAAGCACTAATCAAACTAAACAATTCAATTGTGAGGTTACTGCTTCTTCACTAGTTGTGCCCAGCGAGTCCTTTTCAGATCTGTTTTCAATTGAAGATAGCATATGAAATGACAAAGTTAAGATCAAGGCATAAAAAAGTATTACAGTGGAATGGTGATGCTTCTATTTGCCCCAGCTTTTGTGAGTCTATAGGCAAGAAAAGAATTAACACCCAAGAGCTATGACTGCTGTGTCTGAGCCCTGCTTTTCCACCAAAAAAGCAGAGATGAAAACAATACAGGAGTTCCCACCCACCCCTTTTTGAAATGTTACTTAATCTTGAGAAACATTTCCCTCTACTAACTTCTATGAACACACTATTGTAAGTTTTGAGGGGACGATATAATTGAGAAAGTATTGGGGAATGCTCTAACCCAGGCTTTCTCAATCTTGGCAGCTTTAAGATGGGTGGTCGCTGTGTGTAATTCTGGGCGCTGAAGTCCACCTATCTTAAAATTGTCAAGGGTGTGAAACCTGCTTTAATCCAGAGCAAAACATTCAAACTAGAAGTGAGGCTTTCTCGTGAAATATACCTTTGCCCCAAAACTCGTCCGTGTTAATCACTTCCCTAATCACTCTGTATTAAAAACTATCTCCAGGCCCTTCCTCACGCACACATTTTATAAATATATATAAAAAAGAGAGACGAAGCTCCGTTAAAAGAAACCGTTAAAATTTTAAACTGTTTTGTTCGTTTTCGATGAGAGGCGTAAAACGGAGTCCTACGCTATCGGCAGAAGCTCGGTAATCCTATTCTTGAGGGAAGTCCTTCAAGAGCATGCGACGCTCTGTCCGCTGCGTTGCGTCACTTCCGTACTGCGCGGGAGACGCCGGGGAGATGCGCGGAGTCCCTTCTTCCGTAGGTGGAGCTGAGCCTCTTCGGGGTCAATGGCGGTTTGTTTATGCGACAGTGAGAGAAAGGAATTCGGGACTCACGGCTTCGTTTTGTAGGAAAAGCATCCTCTGTACATCTTCAGAGGTATCTTCTCCCTCCCTCCCTCCCTCCCTCCCTCCCTCCCTTCCTTCCTTTTTCCTCATAGTTGGGTCCGGGTAGCGCAGATAGAAACTAGGGGGCCAAAGTTAAAACGTACGTACCTCGGAGTTTTACGGGCTGATCAGGGGAAGTAATGGTGTTCCACTTGCTTTGTGCTCACGGTGGGTGTTGCTGGGACGGCAGAAGGCAGGCAGAAAGATCAAGAGAGGGGAGCACTTTCACGGTTGGGATAATTGTAGAAATTCTCCCTTCTACTTATTTATGAGTGCTAACATCCAAGGTTATCCAGTGGAGCTGGTGGAAGATTCAGAACAGATTAAAAGAAGTTCAGCTTTATGCAGTATCAAGTGTATAGAGTTTAAATTGCAGTTTCAGGTGTTGGGTTCTCATCCATAAAATCTTACTCCAGTGGCTCAGGGCTGCAGTAACAATGGGATCACCATTCTCCTCTGCCCATCCTACAGATCTGGCAGGTTGAGCAAACTCCAGTCCCATCACTTAAGCCAGTGGCTCACAACTTCGACTGGGTGGGGAATTTGCGGAGCTAGGGTTAGGTTGTTGTATGTAATGGTTTGTGATGGTAAGTATGGAGAAGAACCAGAGCCAGGGGAATTGTTAGATTCCCCTGTATTCTTCTGGGTGTGATTCTTGTCTGGACTACCTCGCAAGGCTGATAGCTGTAAAACATTGGCATAAACAATGGAGTTTTGTGAGCTCTTGGGTGCCTCTCTTCTCTATCATCATTTTCGGGTTACCATTCTGCCAGAGGTCTGTCCAGCACTATCCCTGCTCTGCTTTAGAAAGGAATAGAACATGTGGCTCTTCAGAAAGCCCATGGCCCAAGATAGTGTTGTGAATTTAATTAGGGATGATTGATTAGGGATGGCAGAAATGACTTTTTATGTACGGTATCTCCCCATGGTTTAGTGAGTTTTTAAATGTAAGTTGCCTTGAGTCTTTCTGATATGATGGTGATATATAAGTCAAATACCGTGTTTCCATCTTTTCCATTTCCTTTCTCCTTTTCTTTCTCTTTTCCTTTTTTCCATTTCCTTTCCTTTCTCTTTTCCTTTCCTTTCTCCTTTCCTTTCTCCTTTCCTTTCTCTTTTCCTTTCCTTATTTCCTTTTCCCTTTTTTTCTTTTCCCTTCCCCTTTCCCTCCCTTCTTCATCCTTTCCTTTCTTTTTTCCCATTTCCTTTCCTTTTTCCTTTCCTTCTTTTCCATTTCATTTCCTTTTTCCTTCCTTTTCTCTTTTCCTTTCCTTTCTTCTTTCCCATTTCCTTTCCTTTTTCCTTTCCTTCTTTTCCATGTCCTTTCCTTTTTCCTTTCCTTTGCTTCTTTCCCATTTCCTTTCCTTTCCCTCCCCCTCCCTTCCTTCCTGGGGGTCTGAGGGAGAGGGAGGGGACCCTTTTCCTCCTTGCCCCCCTCCCCAACATCTGCTCTGATGGCAATTATGGCTAAAAAAAAATTCAGTTGCTCAGGCATGAAAATGTGCCACTCAAACACTATACTTTTCCGCACACACTGAAAAAAAATTAGAGGGAACATTGCTCCCAAAGAGCCGGGCACAGCCTCATGGGCGAATGGCTGTGTTGCACTGCCACAGCAGCACAACATAACAACCATGAAGCGACCACGCTCACAAGCAGCCACCCGGCAAACCCCCTTTCCAGCCGGGCACCTAGGGGTACTGCCAAACCGCATGAGCACCTGTTCGCCACTGCCCAGCTCCCGTGGCTTGGTGCCTTCAAAATGCCAATGAATGACGCTCTGCATGGCTGGAGTGGAGGGTTGCGCGAGCGGCTGTTCCGCTGTCGCTCACGCGCCTCCCAGCCTCATGATGCCCTGGCCCAGTTCTCCCTGCAGAGAGAGTCTTCCGGCAATGGGCATACGCTCTATGGTTGTACGCTCTGCCGACAGTCAGCCCACAACCATAGATCATACGCCCAGAGTGGCCACTGCTGGAAGACTCAATTTGGAAGCTGCCGAAAAAGCCATGCTGGGATGGTGGCGGCGGCAGTGGAAGTGCCCTGGCTCTGCAGGGAGAGTTGGGCCATGGCATCGTGAGATTGGGAGACGTGCAAGCGGGAGCGGAGCAGCTGCTCGCACAACCCCCTTCTCCAGCCCTGCAGAGGGCCATTCACTGGCATTTCGAAGGTTCCAAGCCACGGGAGCTGGGCGATGGCGAACCGGCGCTCACACGGCTTGGCTATACCCCTAGGTCAGTGAATGGCGCTCTGCATGGCTGGAAAGGGGGTTTGCGGGGTGGCTGCTGTGCCCGACTCTTTGGGAGCCTGCTCGTAAGAGAGCAGCCGCCCGGCAACCCCCTCTTCAGCTGGGCGCAGCGCCGCTCACCAAGCTAGCGGTATCCTGAAGGCATCAAGCAACGTGATCACTTTGCCCCCCTGGTTCTCGCCGCTTGGCACCTACGGGATACCACTAGGTTGGTGAGCGGTGCTCTGCCTGGTCGGAGGTGGAGGGTTGTCCAGGGGGCTTATTTGTGGGGGAGTGCTTATATTTTTGCCCACCAGAAAAATGTGGCATGGCCTTATTATCAGAACGTCATATTTTCGGGGAAATACGGTAAATAAACTGCTTATTTTTCCCATAAGTGATAACTATCTGAATTTGAATGATTTTTAAACTCCATTGAAAATTAATGTTGATAATGGTTATTATCATCAGTATCACAGGCAACCTGTCTTTTAATGTCAGATGATGGAAAACACAAACAGAAGGGTACTTTTGCCTTTGTGATCTGCCTGTTAGCTACCATAGACATATGACTATTGTGGAAACAGTACTGGAACAGATAGATCTTCCATCAATTCCAACACTATACTTCTACCATGCTTTCATTCTTAAACTATTTTTTAAAATCCTAACTATTTCCTGAAAAATATGGTGTTCGCTTTTATGGGAGAGAGGGGTTAATTTAAGGAGATGTTATAGAATAGTTACATTTGTCTCAGCTGTATTATTCAAGGTGGCAGTATGATTAAACAGATGTTCCCATGATTGTATGTTCAGCAATTAAATAGTTTATTGTAAATTTTGAGTTAATGGACCATATTTTAACAATAGACAAAACCTATATACGCCATATGCTTCTGAGCATGTATAAAATCTCATTCTCATTTTATGTTTGTAAAATGCATAAAAATGCATGCTTATTTCCATCCCAATCTACACATGGATAAAACACAAAATATGCATGGGTAAAATTTCATTTGAATTTGATAATTTATTTAATGGATGCCTCTTTCTCCCATACCCATTAAATTGTGGATTGACATATATAAACTCTGTGTTACTTATATAGTATAGAAAATAAGCATGTGTACAAGGAACTGAAATACATGTCAATTATGTGAGATTTCATTTTAATTTGAAGCAGCTTAGTTCATATGCACATTTACTATCTTTTTAAAATAGAAGTCTAACATATATCCTTTTTGGGTCAATGTCCCATTTAGTCCATCTGATTCAATTTTCATGTTAGGTAACAATAACAAATAGTATACAAATAGTATTTTTGTCATTGCTCAAGACGTTATTTCAGAAGAGGATGGAAGCCAAAGGACTAACTTAAATAGATTTAATTATCATTGTGGGAGTTAACTAACCCAGTCCTAGTATTTGCATATGTACTGAAGATGTATTTTCTATGAGAATAAAACCATATATATTTGTGTAGATTTGATTAGCACTTTTCTTTCTTTATAATTAGATTTTTAAACCATTATTTTAACGGACTATTATTTGGGCCTGTATCCAGAATAATAAGAGTTGTCATTCCACAAATAATTTATGGCAAGATACTTGTATTTAAAATCACAGTTTAGTTTCAAATTAAGTTTAACGGTGAGAGAACTGATAGGGATGTCTTCAGTGTTTTCTAGTGAGTTGTATAGTTTGTGAAAGGCTTTATAAGTCAAGATTCATTTCAATGAATCTATGCAACGGCTATGTTGCATTTGTATCTTAGATGCATTTGATATACATTCTAGATAGCATAATTCAGTTCTTGTTGGCAAATAACATTGCAAACCAAGGCAAGAGTTGCTTTGGATTACAGTAAGAGAGAAATGGAATAAATAAATTAAAATACAGTACTGTGTTTCTTTTTTTTAAAAGACTCAGCTTGAAAGGATTGTTTTTGTTTATTAATTTTATGACTTAAATTATATATTGCAGGACTAAAAGATGAAAACCAAAGGAACCTAGACAAAAGCTATTTTATATATTAACATCACCAAAAATGAATCCAAACACTCCTTTTAGTGTACAGCCTTCAGGAGTTTTTCAAGCATCCCCTGGTATGTCAACTGGAATGTTCCCAAGTCAGCCACCGTTCCAGTTCAATCAGAGCTCTCTCTTTGGATTGAATAGTGGAGGAGTAAAGAATCCAGGATTTACTGACTTTGCTATTAATTCAGGACTGCATAATTCTTCAGGGCAGGGCTTGGGATTTGGGCAACTTCCAGGGTTTACACAGTCTTATTCTCTTGGACAAACAACAACATTTGTGACTTCTGCACCAATGACTTCTCCTGTTCCTAGCAAATCTGGATTTAGTTTCAGACCACCCACAAATCTTGGCAATTCTCAGAGTACTTCTGCTTTTGGAACTGTGCTTGGAGAAGCTTCTTCAGGTGGTGGTTTTGTGAGATCAGATTTCAGTTTCAAAAGTCCTGAAAATGCAGTGTTCAAACCTATCTTTGGGACTAATTCAGAACAAGAGAAAATACCAACTTCTGCTGTTTCTTCTTCTTTTACATTTTCTTTTCCCAGTGGCACAGGACCTGGAAAATTAAACCCTTTTGTCATTTCTCAAGAAAGCAGCAATTCAAGTAATACTGGCTTCAATTTCTCCAAACCAGTCAGTAGTAGCAGTACTTCAGCAGTTTCTTTTACTACTTCTTTACCAAGTAAGACTCTAGCAGATGATAAAAAGAGACCTATGGCTCTATTTACAAGTCCTGGTAGTAGTTTTTCTTCTTTTTCAAACTCATCTTTGCCTTTGAGAGATACTTTCCAAATTAACAAAACTAACAAGATGGAACATGAAGATTTGTTCATCCCAAGTGAACCACTTCCCACTCTTGGGAAAGGAATGAAAAGGAAAGAAGAACAAGAGCATTCCCCAAGGCATCATGATTATGACACTGATGAACTAGAACCTTCATCGAGGAATGATCATACTTCTAATAAGCGTCCTGTTAAATTGAATCGTCCACTTGCACAAGGTTTATTTGGTAGAGTATTACAAGATGTTCTGAAAAGCAAGAAAAAGGAATCCAAAATTGAGCGTGTTCCCATTGAATCTGGAGAAACAGTAGCAACAAGTATGGCAGGGGGAAGTCAGTCTGGCTTTACAATGGCTAAACCAATATCGACACTAAGAAAAGAAGAAAGGGGAAAATTGAAACATGGTAGGTAGCAGAGCTTAACAAGAATTTATCAAATGAAAATGGAAATGGTTGCAATTAATTACATTGTAAGTAGTGGTATGCTTACAAGTAGAACATTTTGTATTTTACTTGATATATGATTTTGAAATATACATGCTTATTTTTAATCACTATTCAATTACTTCCAGATTCTTCTGCCTCAAACCCTTTGCGTCGAAATCGGAGCACTGGGAGCATAGAAAGCCTTGGATGCTCACCAAGTGAACTGACAGCCATCCAGTGTAAAAATATTCCTGATCATCTAAATGACAGAAATGTTCTTCACAAACACTTCGAGAAGTTTATTAAAATCCAACAAATCCGTACCAACCGTAACAAAAAGTCAGCCATTGTACGCTGTCTTGATCATGTGAGTTTTAAAATATCAGAAGATTAATAGCTGTAGAAGATATATATTAGATTAACTACTGGGAAATTTACTCCATATGCTTCTAAAGTTGGCTACTATGATATTTTGCAATTTAATGTTGGCTACACTATTTAAGTTTCAATTAAGCACAAATTTCATTAAAACTATTGGGATATCAGTGGCCATTCTGAGCTGCAGTTTATAATGCATGTATTATGGAAATGTTGACTACAAAATAATTATTTTGCTTAGCCTTCTAAAAACATGTTTTTGAAATAGTTAATTCCGTGACATAAAACTTTTTAATCAATGATACCAGGTCTACATGTTGACATTTTCTTAATAGTAGATTCTCCTGTGTGCTGCTCCGGGAATCCAATCATGGGTTAACTTAGCCTTCTAGCCTTGAGACTGAGTATGCAAATATCAAAGTTACGCCTCCTCTGACTGGACTTCCGTTTCCTCCCCAGTCCTTATTACTCAGTCAAGCCTACGAGACTTATTTTCAACGCTCTCTTGATTAATTGCTAATATTTCAGGGTTAAGGATGAAATTACTTGGTTTTTCACTGTGGATTTCTTACTGGATTGGAGGTAAAGCGGCAGATTGCTGTCAGCAGATTCCTCCCTCGCTATTTCCCTTAAAGCGATATCGGATCGCTGCAGCTGGAGTGGGGCGTTCTCCGCCTGCCCTCCCTTATCATCAGCGCGCAAGGAAGCTGAGTCTCCCAGCGCTGCCACCCCTGCCGGATAGCACCCGCCCGCGGGCGCGGTCAGATCCGAGGCTTTGGCTTGTCGGAGCGGGTCTCCCCCCCCCTCCCCGCCTCCCTCCTTTGTGCCCTCGCTGGAGCGGCTGCCGGAGGATTACACGGATCGGCTGTTTGGGAATTTCCCCTGCGGTTCCTTTGAATTTCGCGCCTTTGAAGCCGGTGACCTTATTTGGAAGCGCTTTTCACGCATGCGCTCTAACGCCTGGGATGAGAAGGCAGATTTTGTTCGCGCGCTTGAGTCTGCGCACTGCTTCCGCCCCTCCCTTTTCCCTCACTCGAGTTTGCTGACTCAGGGAGGAGGTCGCTTCTCTTGGTCTCTGCTTCCACGTGGCGTTCTTGGCGAAGTGCTTTCAATTGCATTCCTTTGTCTCGCTGATTGAGCTCTTTCAAATTCATATCATGGCTGATCAATTGCAAGGTACTGTCCGGCCAGTTTCTGAGCCCCGCTCCCCTGGCGAGGGAGGGGCCAGCCCTGGGCCCAACAGGGCCGCGACCAGGGCCTCTACTAGTAGGCCTCGAGCCTCATCTACTGTTCGGGATAAGTCGCACAAGCGCAAGGACAAGGCCAAAGTTCCCCCCAAGGCATCTGGGGCTCCCATTTCTTCCCCTCCGGTTTTGGTTCAGCAGCCTGTGTCTCCGGTGAGGGTTGTTGAGCAGGGTTGGTCTCCTGATATTCAGCTTCCCCAGGGCCCTATTCCTGAGGTAGGGGCTTTCGGGCCTCGTTCTCCCCCAATTATTTCGGAGGCTAGTGGGGCTTCTCTTCGTTCACCTCCACGCGCTGGGCCCTCTGCCACGTTCACCCCCACAGCTGCAGGCCTCAGGCCTCTGGAGGGCCAGGATTTGGGCCTTTCTGCTGAATTCTACAGCATGATCTCAGAGGCTATTTCCAGAGGGGTGGATGCGGAATTAGCACGTAGATCCCAGGTCTCCAGGCCTACTCTGGCCTACTCAGGCCTGGCTCCCCAAGCAGTACAAGGGGATTCTTCCATTCTGCAAACTGATCCTCCTTCCCCTTTACACTCTGTGTTTAGCGCACAGTCTCCTTTAGTGGAGGAAGGTGAAATCCAGGATAGGGAACTCTCTGGTGACGAGGGCCTTCCTGTGGACCAGCCTCCGCCCCCTGGGCTTTTCAGGCACACTCTTTTCAAATCCCTGCTATATAAGGCCAAGACTACCACCCACATGGGGGAGGCAATTTCTGCAGAAAGTGCTGCTGTGGGCCTGGATGCCACCGAGCGGCTCTTTGCTGAGCAGGTGGCTCTGCAGGATTTTATCCCATCTCCCAAGCTTTTTCTTGATTTGATCCAAAAGCAGTGGGATGAGCCGACCGCGGTTAAGCCCCCTGGGTCTGGTGATAGGAAGCTTTTCACATCTTCCCCAGAGTTGGAGGCCCTCCTGCAGTTTCCCACAGTGGATGCTCCCATAGCTGCTCTTGCTTCACCGGCGTTAATTCCTTCTGAAATTTCGGAAGGATTGAAGGCCGAGGACCGCAAGGCCGAATCGGTCCTTCGCAAGACTCATCAGGCAGCAGCGTGGGCCTTGCGATCAGCCACTGCAGCTTCCTTCTTTAATAGGACTTCTTTAGTTTGGCTGAGACAGCTACAGGAAAGGCTGGATCCGGAGGAACTGCGCCTCCATCAGGATGTCACCAAACTGATAGCGGCCCTAGAGTTTTCTGCTGATGCCACCCTTAGCGCGGCAAAGTTTGCTTCCCGAGCCGTGGCTTCCAATGTGGCTTCTCGCCGTTTGCTCTGGCTCCGCCACTGGCAAGCTGATATCAAATCCAAGTGGCGTCTAGCATCCACGCCCTTTAAGGGCGGGGCCTTGTTTGGTTCAGTGCTGGATCCAATTCTCATTGAGACTCGGGACAGACGTAGGGTGCTTCCCTCCACAAGTGCCCGTGTGGCCAGAAGGCCACAGCCTTATGGTAGACGGCAGCCCTTTCGGTCTGGGGACTCGGGGTTTACCTCTGCCCCCTATGTCCCCAACTATACCAGGGGGTTCTCCCAGGCACAGGACCGTGGCCAGGACCGAGCCGGGGCCAGAGACAGGGGGCGCCAGCAGAGTCAGGCGCAGAGTAGACGGTCATTCCGAGGAGCGGGCAACCGATCCTTTCGCAGATACCGCTGACTCGCAGGAGGTAGGGCCCATAGGAGGACGTCTCTTGGCCTTCGCCCACCGGTGGGCGGAGCTCACGTCAGACGCCTGGGCCCTTCAAGTAGTGAGTTTGGGTCTCACGCTAGAATTTCTATCCATCCCCCCGAGGAGGTTCATCAGGTGTCCTGTGCCCAGGTGCCCGTCAAAGCGGCGCCTTATGGACACCGAGATATCTCATCTTCTCACCATCAGGGCCATAGAACAAGTTCCCAAAGGGCAGGGAGGCCTAGGGTTTTATTCCATCTTGTTCCTAGTACCAAAGAACTCCGGGGGATGGAGGGCAATCCTAGATTTGAAACAGCTCAATCAGTATATCAAATACCAAAAATTCAAAATGCACTCTCTGAAGAGCATATTGGCTTCCATCCGCCAAGGCGACATGATGACTTCCATAGACATCAAAGAAGCGTACCTCCATGTGCCCATTCATCCGGCACATTGGAAGTTCCTGCGGTTTCACTTCAACGGCCGTCATTATCAATACCGGGCCTTGCCATTCGGCCTTTCCTCGGCCCCGCGCACGTTCACCAAGCTTCTGGCAGTATTGGCAGCCTCCCTTCGCTCAATTCCAATACGCATCAATTGTTATTTGGACGACGTGTTGGTGCTGTCGTCCTCTCGAGATCAGGCCCTCCGAGACCTACAGGTCACGATGGACGCATTGCGGGACCATGGCTTTGTCCTCAATCTGCCCAAGAGCCACCTGCGCCCAACCACGTCCCTCCTTCATCTGGGAACCACCATCAACTCGATGTCGTGCGAGGTTTTCCTGTCCCCGGAAAGGAGGCAGAGCATATACCGCCTAGCGCATCAGGCACTATCCCATCGGCGAGTACCGCTGCTGTCGCTTTCCAAACTGCTAGGGAAGATGATCTCCTGCATCAGCGTGGTGCCCTGGGCCAGGTTCCATGCGCGTCCTCTCCAGTGGTTCCTGCTGCCCTTCCAAAGAGCGCATACCAGTCATTCCCACATCAAGGTGCAGCTCCCGGGCAAGGCCAGGCGGTCCCTGCATTGGTGGATGTCGTCCAGGCTCCTCAGGGGATGTCCATTCAAGGAGCCGGACCGAGTTCAAGTTACAACGGACGCCAGCTTATTCGGATGGGGGGCCCATGCCCTGGACAAGGTGGCCCAAGGTCGATGGTCGGATCAGGAGCTGGCGAACAGCATAAACTGGCTGGAGTTGCGGGCCATCCGTCTGGCTCTCCTGGAATTTCGGGACATTGTATCTCATCACCATGTGTTAATCCTGACCGACAATGTGGCCTCCAAGGCTCACATCAACCGCCAAGGGGGAACGCAGTCCAGAGCTCTGATGCTGGAAGCGGAAAGGTTGTTCCATTGGGCGGAGCCCAGGCTCTCATCGATTCGGGCGGAGCACATCTCGGGCGAAGCCAACACTCAGGCGGACTGGCTGAGCAGAGCGACTGTGGATCAGGGGGAGTGGCAGCTCCACCCCATTCTCTTCCAGGAGCTCTCTCGCCGCTTCGGCCTGCCCGAGGTGGATCTGTTCGCTCACCCGCACAACGCACAACTTCCCCGGTTTTACTCCCGATACCAGGCTCCGGGGGCGGAGGGGGTAGACGCTCTACGCAGCCGTTGGCCGGCCGGCCTTCTCTATGCCTTTCCTCCTCTCCCGATCCTTCCGTCGGTCATTCAGAAGATCTTGACAGAACAGGCGGAAGTGCTGCTGGTCGCTCCAATGTGGCCCAGACGTCCCTGGTACGCAGACCTCGTCCATCTGTCCGTTTCGCGTCCTTGGAGGATCCCGGACGACAAGATTCAGCTCCACCAAGGGGCTCTCCGGCACCCGGACCCTCAGCTGTTGCAGTTAGCCGTGTGGCACGTGAGCGGGAGATGCTAGCGGCCCTCCACTATTCAGACGAAGTCATCTCTACAATTCAAGCGGCCCGTCGCCCGTCGACTACCCGTATTTACGAAGCTACCTGGCAGGCCTTCTGCCGCTGGTGCCGACGCACCGGGGTCGATCCCATCAAGGCCTCGGTGCCCCAGGTTCTGGATTTCTTGCAGTCCGGCCTCAACAAGGGGTTGGCACCAAACACACTTCGCCGGCAGGTCACAGCCTTGTCAACGGTGGTCGGGGGTGGCCAAGGCCGCTCCTTATCCCAGCACTTGCGAGTTCGAACCTTCCTTAAGGGTGCTTCCAACTTACGACCGCCGACGGTACATCGTTATCCCACGTGGGATTTGACCTTGGTTCTCAGGGCCCTTACAGCTGCCCCCTTTGAGCCTCTACATTCCATCAGCCTCCGCTTGCTGACACTCAAGACGGCTTTCCTGGTGGCCATAACATCGGCCAGGAGGGTGTCGGAGCTAGCAGCCCTTTCGGTTCGTGCAGATCTTTGCATCTTCCACCCGAACAAGGTAGTGCTTCGTTTGGATCCGACCTTTCTTCCAAAGATAAACTCGTTGTTTCACAGAACTCAAGAACTTGTCCTGCCGGACTTTTGTCCTCACCCGTCTCATCCGCGGGAACGTCAGTGGCACCATCTGGATGTGCGCAGGGCTCTTCGTCGCTATGTGAAGCGCACGGCGTCGTTCCGAAGATCGGAGGCCCTGTTCGTCTCCTTTCAGCCATCTTCAATGGGACAGAAGGTGTCCTCCCACACCATCGGCCGATGGTTGAAAGCTTGCATTGCGTTGGCGTATGACACCCACTCCAGACCGGTTCCAAGGCGAATCACTCCTCATTCCACCAGGAGTGCGGCCACCACAGCGGCCTGGGCGACGCAAGCGTCTGTGGAAGAGATTTGCAGGGCGGCCACTTGGGCATCCCCCTCGCCTTTTATTCGCCACTACAAGATTGATGTCTTCGCCTCGGCCGAGGCGTCCTTTGGGCGGAGAGTGTTGCAAAGGGTCCTTCCGTCTGCGGAGGAGCCTGACCAGCCTAGCTCCCGCCCTGGGAGTTCATTGCTTTGATATATCCCATGATTGGATTCCCGGAGCAGCACACAGGAGAATGACCGTTGTCTTACCTGAACGGTCCTTCTATGGGTGCTGCGAAGGGAATCCAAACCCGCCCGCAGCTTCGGCTGGTCAGGGCTCCATTTGACTGTGACTCTCTGACTTGTTACTGACTGGACTTGACTCCGTAGTGCCGGATGACTTGCGGCTTGTTTGAGGATTGACATAATGCTTCTTCGGTGGACTTCGTAATAAGAACTGGGGAGGAAACGGAAGTCCAGTCAGAGGAGGCGTAACTTTGATATTTGCATACTCAGTCTCAAGGCTAGAAGGCTAAGTTAACCCATGATTGGATTCCCTTCGCAGCACCCATAGAAGGACCGTTCAGGTAAGACAACGGTCAATTTGTATTCTTTTAAATGGAAAATGCCTGGAAAAAGTAAATTATTGTAGAAAATTGAGACAGAAAAACCATATATCAAATAGACATTTGCATATCAAACATTTGCCCTCTTGAGGGACCAATTTTCTTATCTAGTGAATGAGAGAGGGTGGATTTGATCCAAGATTTAGGCTGTACATGTGCTACCATATTTTTCACAGTATAAGATGCACCTTTTTCCCTCAAAAAAGAGGCCGAAAATCTGGGTGCGTCTTATACACTGAATACAGCATTTTTTGCCTCCTGAAACCCCACCCTCTTCACCAAAATGCCCGTGCATAGTCTTTAGGAGCCTTGCAGAGTGCTCCTGGGGGCTGGGGAGGGCAGAAACGAGTGAAAAATGGGTCATTTTTTTGCTCAATTTTGCCCCACCCAGACCCCAGGAGCACTCTAGAAGCCTGCTAAAGACGATCTATGCCCTTTTTTTGACAAAGAATGTACCCATTTTTGCGAAAAAGGGGGTGTTTTTTGCTCGTCCCCCCTGGAGCACTCTACAAGCCTCCTAAGGGCTGTTCCTAACTTTTTTTTGGGGGGGGGGAAACCGGGCCCGTTTTCATGAAAAACGGGCCATTTTTGGGAAGTCTACTGAGTACAAAAACTTTTTTTTAAAAAAAATGCCTCTTCAAAACCTTGGTGCGTCTTATACTCCGATGCGTCTTATACTGAAAAAAACAGTAATTAGATGCTATAATAATTGTTACTACAGATACAACTTTTTTCATTGTACTCCAGACATTCATTAACTTAATAAATATGGGACTGATAGGCAGATGTAATTTTCAACACTATGTGAATTCTGCGGGAGAATGAAGAGACATTTCTAAATAAGACTTTTCCCAATGGCTTCTGATGGCAGAAGATATACTAAATTTTCTAGTAAAGGGTTTCCCCTCTCAATTCTTACACTTTGACAAACAAATCTCAGTGGGTCTTTTCTAAAATATTGTAATTATTTGCCATTATTGCACTTGTTTGTATCTAGTGTGCAGTTTGTCTGTGTGTGTTTGTATAGGGGAGAAGAGTGCAAGAGCATCTTATAATAAAGCAAAATGTTCCAGGATCTTATCAAGCCTGGTTATCTTTCACATTTCACTGAATGAGAAACTTGATGCACAATTTGTTTATTTTTTTGCTTTGTCATTTTTCTCAGATCAGATTTCACTTAAAATTCAAGAAAATCATCTTAGATTCTTGTAAGAGATTGCCAGGACTAGAAAATGTTCTACTGCAAGAAAGGGACTCCTGTATTGGGTTTATTCCACATTATATATTCAGCCTCCAAATTAGGGGAAGGAAAGTTCATACCGTATAACGTCAGTTGAGAGTTATTCTTGGTTGCAATTTTTCACTACTTTACTTTTTGATATCCCTATTCTAATAATTTGAATTATTTTGTGCCTGAATATGTATATGCAACATCTCAAGTTGTAACTGTATCTTATTAGAGAAGATGGATATTTCATGTAAATCCTGTCTCTAGTGTTATATTGGGAGTGTTTGCTTTCACAAGAAATATGTTGTTTCACATAAAGTGAATAATTGTTAAAAATCTTCCTTATCTTATAAACAGATGATGTTATTAAATAATGTTATATAACATTTTGTATTCTACACTGTTTCTAACTAACCTTTTCCTACTCTAGGCATCTGCTGTTTTGGCTAGAAAGAAAGCAAAAGACTTACACAAAGATATAGTGACAAATTGGCATAAAAAGAAACCAAGTAAGCTACTTTGTTTTAAAGATCAGATATTAAAATATTGTAAATATTTTTGTTTTATAGTGTTTCATAATGTTGCATTTCATGGTTTTGTATGCTATAAGAAGTTTGTTGACCAGCTGAATGTAGTTCAGTGCTTTGTAGTTTACTAAAAATATAAAATTCAAGGACATCCTTAAATACTTTACAGGCAATTTTCTTTGACAACCCCCACCCCACTAACAAATCTTCAAACCACTTTGTTACAGTTAATATATTTAATCTGTGGACCAATAGAATGCCTTTCTTAATTTTGGCATCAGTTATTCTTGAAACATGTCTCAAATAACAAAAACCTTCACTGTTCTTGTTTATTGCTTTCACAAAATTTTCCATCAGTCAGTGTTTAACGTGAAGTGGAGGCAAAAATATATTTGTTGGGTCAACAAGGGGTTCATATGTGACATTTTTCTATCCTGGGACCAAATTCTTTTTGAGTGGCCATTTCTTTTTAATGTAATGTGATTCTCTTGCAACACTGTACCATTTGCATATGTAACAATAGTATTTGGTATATCCGAACTGCTTTCCAAACAGTAGAGCCACTACTTTTGGATCTCCACAGATATTCCAGTTGTACTTGGTATGCTGAATGCGCTTCAACAATTCCATGTTTTTGTATGTTTCTTTCATATATGAGCATAACTAACAGGTAATGAAGGGTATACATTACTATTGTATAAAAACAGAAGATTTCTATGGTATGTGATAGGTTAAATTACAGGTTATTTTCATGACTAGCAGACAAAAATCTATACAATACACCCAAAAGTGTGCAGGAAGCAACATTTTCATTGTCCAATGAATCCACTGAAATGTGTCTGTACAAAAGAGAAAAAAAGGGAACATACCATCTTTTTTCATCTTCATATGTCTGCTTTTATATATTTATTTCTGTCATTGTGGGGTAGATTCTGTGAGATGTTTAAACATTATATTGAATTGTTGTACATTTATTTATGGTAATGTTAAGTAGTAACATATGTTAATTTTTTGTGTTCTCAATGTGGAAAGGTCCTAATAAGAAAGACTATTCACCTAAAGAGGAGAAGCTAGATGAAGGTGATGGGAGGCAAAGCAATGAACAACTGAGTCATGAGTCTTCTATAGTTTCTAAATCCTTAATCCGCCCCACTGGAAGTGGGAATCTGTCAAACAAGAGGTATGCATTTCACAATAGTCTTTGTGAAATAAAATTACTAGACACTTTATAGATTTTGTAAATTATGTTGTAACTTAACATTTAGAAGGGTAGTTCTGTATGTCTTATATCATATTGTCATATTCATTTTGATCTTGCTGTAGGCTTGGTAGGGTTGAATAGAACTGCTACTGAGAAGGATTGTTTTATGATAAGATATTTGTGGTCAATTGAAAAAACTAGGAAGGCTAATGCCAAGCTAATTGTGAAAAAAACCAATTTTTGTTTCAGTTACATTACAATATATTCTCAAAAACTTGGAGAATTATATTTAAGGAAATGTTTACAATTACAACTTCTAAGGCAGTTGCCATTACAATTATTCAGTCAAATATACAGAGAAGATATTTCTTACTCTTTAATGATTTGCTGTTCTAGTGATGAAGAAAATATAAATTGGTTAATCACTTCTAAAAAAAAGATATATAATTAATTTGAAAACAAAAACTTGTGGTATGCTAGGTAAGTGTCAGGCATGCCTCCTTCAATATCCAAGAAAGAAAAACCTCAACTCCATGTTAATAGAGATAAAATACATTTACTAGATATGAAGTGAAAGCAGCTAAAAGGAAAGCAAGATCTGAGCCAGAAAGGCGGGAACATATACATATCAAACGTTTACCCAGCACCCTCCCCCCAATTCCCCAACCCAGTGTCTAATCTGCAACTCCCTAAGGTGTCATGTGGGGTGCATCTTCAAATAGCCTCATCAAGTTGGTATGTGAGACGGTTGGCCTTGACCAAGTCCAAACATCAGCCACCAGTATGTGCAGAAGTGAGAACAAGACTTCTCCAGTACAATATAATTCCCATCCCCAATACCATGCCCCCCCCCCATTCCTATGGCAGTCGATAGTAAACAAGCGTAGTAGAGCAGCCGTAAGCAAGTAACCAAAACAGGCTGATAGTAAGATTGTCATCCTATTTCACTAAGCATATTTTCCAGTTTGAGAATCTCCATATTATTTGGATAGTATATTTTTGTGAACTGTCCCTCATAAATGAATTGGGGATTCCTACCACACTAGCTTCTATCATTATGTATTAAGAGGTTATAGCAGTAATTTCCTGTTAGTTGGTACCCAGTACACTCTCAGTTAAACTCTACATCTAGATCAAAGCAAGCACATACCATATTTTTCAGAGTATAAGACGCACCGGAGTATAAGACGCACCAAGGTTTGTTTGTTTGTTTATTTAATTTGTATGCCGCCCCACTCCCGAGGGACTCGGGGCGGCTAACAACCAAAAGGGGAGGAAGGGGATACAAATAGGAGAAAAGACAGACAGAGTAAAAACAACAACAGTCATAACATTTCAAGTGTGGCTGGAAATTTCAGGTTTTGAAGAGGCAAATTAAAAACAAAAGTAGGTAGTTAGATAGAGGGATAGAGAGGGAAAGAAAGAGAGAGAAATACAGTAGGTAGGTAGGGAGAGAGAGAGAGTAGTTAGGTAGGTAGATGAGAGAGAGAGAAATAGAGATAGAGAGAGAGGGTGGGTAGGTAGGTAGGTAGGTAGAGGGATAGAGAGAGAAATAGAAAGAGATAAAGAGAGAAATACAGTAGATAGGTAGGGAGAAAGAGAGAGAGTAGGCAGGTTGGTAAGTAGAGGGCTAGATAGAGAGAAATAGAGAGAGAGAAATACAGTGGATAGGTAGGGAGAGAGAGGGTAGGTAGGTAGAGGGATAGAGAGAGAAATAGAGATAGAAATACAGTGGATAGGTAGGTGTTTCTGCTGACACAGCATTTGATCCACGTAATTCTCATCAATCAAAGAGCTTTCCAAAAGGAAAAAAAAAAGTTTTTGCCCTCTACAAACCTCCCAAAAACGGTCTGTTTTTCATAAAAACGCCCCCCTTTTTCCCCCAAAAAAAGGCATGAATAGCCTTGGGGGGGGGGGGGGGCTTGCAGAGTGCTCCTAGCGGGGTGAGAAGCTCAAAAACGAGCAAAAAAATTGCATGCATAGCCTTATGGAGGCTTATAGAGTGCTGTAGGGTTGGGGGGCAAAAAACGCCCCTTTTTTTGCTCATTTCTGCCCTCCCCAGCCCCCAGGAGCTCTCTGAAAGTCTCCATAAGGGTATGCACGGCCATTTTGGTGAAGGGGCGGGGCTTTGGGAGGCAAAAAAATGCTGTATTCGGTGTATAAGATGCACCCAGATTTTCAGCCTCTTTTTTGAGGCAAAAAGGTTCGTCTTATACGCCGAAAAATATGGTATATTTTTCAGTGAAATATAGTTGATGTTTGCTTATTCATATATTAAATACCAGCTAACTAATAATTAACTGGCAAAATGGGATAAAAGGCAAACAGAAGCAATGAAAGAAAGAAGCATAAACTATAGGCAAGAATGTACATTATATATTTCCAATAGAAGAGAATATATGTACCTCTCTGAGCTTGGTTAATTGCTTGGAGAAATTTCATTACCCAACCAAATATCTATATAATTCAAAATACACAATATAAAAGCTAAGAAGAGAACAAAAGAATGTATTTTCTCCAGCAACAACATCCATTAGCAACATCCAACATTTGCATGGCAAAATTACTGTATATAAATGAGTAAATCCCCCACTTAACTTGCATTGATGATATTACCTAATTGCGTAATGAAACATCTGGAAGCAAACAATATCAAGGATTTCACAATTCAGTTCTGTGCTATGGTACATATATTCTCTTTTATAGAAAATATATAGATAATGAATGTAAATTCTGGCCCATGTTTCTTTCTATAACTGTCAAAAGAACACAGGGCTTTCCAAAGTCACTGGAAATTTTGCTATGGCTAATATTGCTGTAATTGTTTATTTGCTGATTATTATCTATTTGCTGGCTAAGCACTGTAATAAATAATTAGATTTGCTATGAGTAATTAGCATGGGCTGTTCCAAATGAAGTGGCCTTAATAGCACTAGAAGTGAGATGGACACTAGGTGAATCCCTTCACTATTCTGTATTATTAAAGAAGCATATGGTGGATGGGGATGATGTATTGAATCTGAAACCTGCTAGGTATTCTACATTAACTCTCATGATCTCACAAGCAGCATGCTAAATGCCAACTGGAAATTATGAAAGCTGAACTCCTATAGGTATTTTGGGGAAAATGGAAGATGGAAATTGACCAGTCATAGGCAACCTAATATTCTTCAATCATTTTGAATGGTAACTTCTACACTATTTTACAGATGAATTTGACATTATAGGTAGTCCTTGACTTACAACAGTTCACTTAGTGACCATTGAAAGTTACAAAGGCAGTGAAAAAAGTGACTTATGACCATTTTTCACATTTACAACTGTTGCGGTATCCTCATGGTCACATGATCAAAATGCAGATCCTTGGCACCTGACTCATGACGGTTGCAGTGTCCTGAGGTCACGTGATCACCTTTTGCAACCTTCTGATAAGAAAAGTCAATGGAGAAGCCAGATTCAGTTAACAATGTTACTATCTTAACAACTGTGATTCACAACTGTGACAAGTTCTTGTCACAACTGTGACAAGAAAAGTTATAAAATGGGGCAAAACTCACTTAACAAATGTCTCACTAAACAATAGAAAGTTGGGGGTCAATTCTGGTTATAAGTTGAGGACTTATCTGTACATTCATTTTTAGACTTTTTAGTCCTGAGGAATGGTGATATCTTTTCATGAACAATATGTTTTTGTGAAGTAACTAGCATGATTTAGTTATATTATTCCAGACCGTGGTTAATTCACATCATTACAAGCAGACAGCCATATCCAAGGAATACAAAAGAAACAAAGCTATTCCTTCACCAGGTAATCCATATACTCTACATACATACACGCATACACACAATCAGAGACTGTATTGTTGGCATAAAAAAGGTCATGTGTTCTTGGGCACTAGGTAAAGAAATATTACTTTCTTTATGTCTTGTTTCTTATAGTTCTCCGGCTAAGAAATCTGGCCTTAAAAAGTCTTTGCAATTTGAGCAATATGCCTTTGATTGTGGATCTGAAGGCCAGGGCTCAGAGAATGCAGAAGTGTCAGCCTCTTCCTTCAACAGTCTTATAGGAATGGTAGCAGAAACCTCTGAGGATAAGTACCGACTTTTAGACCAGAGAGATAAAATTATGCGTCAAGGTAAGAGTTGTTAAAGTGCTGTGATGATGATACTTGAAATATAAATTGGGTGAGAGGATTTGTGAAGTCATGAAGCCATATAATTATTGTAACACAACAATGAGAATATTATTATTGATATACAATACTATAGTATTCAGGAATGCAGAATTGTAATACTTCCTGTATTTTCCCCATAGTATTTTATTTTATATTTATTTCTGTCAATTTCTAGTTAGACTTGTGGTAGTGTACAATAAACAAAAATCAGATCTGGTTAGCTTTATTTCAGTCTTTTTGTTGTTGTTGTTCAGTCATATGCAATTTCCAGGTATTACTTGGATACAAGTTCTGCAGTTTTTTTGGCGGGTTTTTCAAAAATGGTTTGCCTGCTTCTAGGGCTGGAAGAAGGTGACTGCTCAAGATCACCCTGCTGATTATATGCTTAAGGGGGACTACAACTAATGGTTCTGTACTGCATGTTGCGAAATGCAAAAATTGACTCAGATAACAATAAACCAAAATAAATATAACAGTAATAGATAAATAATACAGAAATAATAACCTTTAAAGCTTCAAATCATATCTTAAGTTACTGTAGCAAAAAAAATCAATTGTGTTGATGGCAGAGTTAAATAAATGATCTTTCAAACAGCTCTGTTTTTAAATCTGTTCTCCAACGTTGGTAGAGACAACAGTCATCCATGGGTTAACTCAATTAGTAACCAATAGTACTGAGTCTACCAAAGTGATGTCATCGCCTCAGAGGATTGTCCTCCCGCTCAGTTGGATCTGAACTGACTGTGCTAACTGTTTTCTCCTCAACTTTAATAGATATTTTAATTAATTTAATTGGATATTTTTCTAAATTTCATTCAAATTACATCCAAATTGGAAGGAATCAGGGGATAGCTCCTCAGAGCTGTCTCTCAATTAGCCCTGGGCTTTTTGGAGAGACTAATCAGGGCTCCTTTGAGGCTTCTGCCTCTTGAGCTTGCAGGCAATTCAGAGGCTTGCCTGCAAGCAGCACCTCTTAACAACGGCCGTTGGAGGCCCCTCTCTGCGCTGCTGCCTCTGCTAGTCTCCGGACCTCTCCCTTGCGCTGCAGCCACTCCAAGCACTGCCAAGGCCGCCAAATATCCGCTAAGACTGCCAGCAGCTGAAAAAAGCTGCCGGCAGCCGCCGCCGGGAACCGCTATCGCTACACGCCACCGCCTCTCCTCAGCGCTCCCGCCTCATTGGACCACCGCTGCTGCTCCTCTCGGCTTCCACAGCCTCGCCGTAGGGCCTTCAACACCCTCACTCGCTATGTAGCCTCACTGGCTATTTTGTTTTGGCGCAAAGATCTCCAGTGGCCATTTTGGGAGTGTTCAACGAATTGTGAGTACAAACCATGGCCTCTTCTCCTGCCCCTGAGCCACAAATGCCTCTACCCACCACCGAGACCCCTTCTGCTGGGACCCGCAAACGCAAACCGTCCCCAGAAGCATCCCCCACAGAGCCCTCTCCCAAGACCCCCAGGTAGTCACAGAGAGGTATACCCAAGTCACCAGCAAAGGACAGTGCCACCCAGGCTCCTCCCAGCAAGGCCAAGGCCAAGACTAACCACACTGAATCCCATCTATTTTAGGCCCAAAGGCCTTCTGAGCCAAGGTGGCGCAGTGGTTAAAATGCAGCACTGCAGGCTACTGCTAGATCAGCAGGTCAGCGGTTCAAATCTCACCGGCTCAGGGTTGACTCAGCCTTCCATCCTTCCGAGGTGGGTAAAATGAGGACCCAGATTGTTGGGGGCAATATGCTGACTCTCTGTAAACCGCTTAGAGAGGCCTGAAGGCCTATGAAGCGGTATATAAGTCTACTGCTATTGCTATTGCTATTGCTTCTCAGCCCAGTCCTCCTCCTGAGTTATCCTCTGATTCGGAGGATGACCTCTCTCCTGCTGCATCCATCATTCAGCCTGAGGAGGCCAGGGGCCCAGGCGACTTTGCCTGCAGTGGGGATGAATCTGAGGGTAACAGGAGCATTCCTCTGGATGAGGAGCCACTCTACCAGGAGGAAATTTCCCCTTCCCCCTGCCGCCGCTCTTACTCACCTGGTATGGCAGACATGATTTCTGAGGTCATTGAACATGGCGTAGCAGCAGCCCTTAAACATAGGTCTTCTAACCACTCTACCCCACGCAGGTCTGCTTCTTCCTCTGGTTCCCGATGCAGGGATGGTAATCTCTCGGCTTCATCATCACATGAGCTCCCTGGCACTTCCAGCCATCTTTTGGTTTTTGGTGAAGAGGAACGTCCGGCAAGAGATTCAGATCTCTCAAAAGATGAGGGTCTTCCCCCTGACCCACCTGCAGGTTCAAACCTGCTGTCTTTCGTTCTCTCCTCTTTAAGGCCAAGAGAATCGCTGGCATCCGTTCTCCTAAAGCACCTCAAAGGACGGAAGCGGCAAGGTGGACGCTACTGATCCCCTCTTCATCCAACCTAAGGTCGAAAAGGAGGTGATTCCGTTTTCCAGACTCTTCATAGACATGGTCCAGAACCAATGGGCATCACCAGGTACAGGTCCTCTCCCCAATACCTTGGACAAGTGCCTGTATAACGTGGGACCAGAACTCACCAAGGCCTTAGAGGTACCTTCTACCGACTTACCTATAATTGGCCTTTCTTCTCCCAACGCAGCCTCATCAGCTCCTGAGGGGGCTCTTTGCCTCAAAGACAAGAGAATAGAACAATCTCTAGTCAAGAGTCACCAGGCCTCGGCTTGGGCCTCTGCTTCTTTCTTTAGTCGCTTTGCTCTCTTATGATTGAAGCAACTCCAGGCTAGGCTTCCAGCCACGGATTCCAGGGCTCGCAGAAATATTAATAAAAGAAAGGCGGTCTTCCTGTGGTGACGTCATCGTACTTGGAGCTGAGGAACGGGAGCTCTCCTAACTTCAAACTCTAACTTCTTCGTTTAGGCTCATTTCTGAGCGCTGTGGATCCTGAAGGGACCAGCAGATTAAGGGGGAAACTCTGAAGATGCTGGGGTGATAAGACAAATCCCCCAGCGGGTAAGAGAAACCCACTAAACGGACGAGGATCTATCCTGCCACTTGGTCAGGACCCGAGCGATGTCGACCGCCAGAGATTCCAGCCCAGAAAGTCATTCAGGGATAATACCAACTGATCCTACAAAAGGCAGAAGTGACTTCCTGGAAGATCTCCCCATAGGGGGATGTCCGTCGACCTTCGCAGATCATTGGGATGACATCACCAACAACGCGTGGATCAGGTCCACGATCAGATTCAGCCTTCTCTTGGATTTGCACTCCAGCCCTCCAAACCACTTTGTCCTCTGTCCCATTTCCAGGGATCCTCAAAAGAGACTCCTAGTGGAGCAGGCCATCCATCATCTGCTCCTCATATGGGCCATTCAACCTGTGCCTCCGGGCCAGGTGGGACGGGGGTTCTATTCTCGTCTCTTTATCGTGGCAAAGTCTTCGGGGGGCTGGAGAGCGATCTTTAATCTCAAATTCTTAAATCGATTCATCAGGTACAGGAGGTTCAAAATGCACTCTCTCCTGTCAATTCTAGAGAGTGTGCGCAAAAATGATCTCCTAACATCAGTGGACCTCACGGAGGCTTACCTCCATGTACCCATTCACAAACAACACAGACGGTTTCTCAGTCTTTCACCTAGGGATCTGGGCCGAAGCCAACCTTCTCTCTCTCCACGCCAAACACATCTCGGGCTCCAACAACGGCAGAGCGGACTGGTTGAGCTGCACAACAATCGACCCTGCAGAGTGGACCCTCAACCGTCGCATCTTCAAACACCTGTCGACCAGGTACGGGATCCCGGTCCTAGATCTCTTCGCAACAGCATCCAACAAGCAGCTGCCCAGATACCTGTCTTGCTACACGACACCAGGTGCGGAAGGAACGGACGCCTTGAGGTGCAGGTGGCCCCACAATCTCCTGAACACCTTCCCTCGCTTCCCCCTGATACAGAGGGTCATTCAGAAAATGATAGAGGAAGAGGCCAAGCTCATCCTACTCACCCCCCATTGGCCGCGCTGCCCATGGTTCGCGGACCTAGTCAACCTCTCAGTGAGCCCAGAGTGGCATCTTCCCCTGATACCATCCCTTCATCAGGGATCCATCCACCATCCCGACCTGTCTTGGCTCCGCCTAACCACATGGAGGCTAAGCGGGAGGTCTTGCGGGCGGCAAACCTTTCTGAGATCCAAACTATTCAGGCTTCCTGACACCTGGCCACTAATAGAATCTACGAATCAACGTGGGAGACTTTCAGCACATGGTGCCTCTCTAAAGAGGTCTCGCCCCTGGAGACTTCGGTTTGCCAGGTTTTGGAGTTCCTGAAACAGGAACTAGGTAAAGGACATACGCCTAACATCTTACGGAGGCAGGTTTCAGCTCTTTCTTCGGTTCTTTCTCTTCACCAAAATGAGCCTCTCTCCTTGAACCCTCATGTGCATCGCTTCATTAAGGGCACGTGTAGTCTCTGCCCTCCTGTCATCCACTACTTCCCCACGTGGGATCTCACCAAAGTCCATGACTCTCTCACTGGACCACCTTTCAAGCCTCTCAGGTCGGCCTCCCTGCATCACCTCACATTGAAGACAACCTTTCTGGTGGCTATCATGTCTGCATGACGCGTCTCAGAATTGGCTGCCCTTTTCATCCGTTCCAACTTGTGTACCTTTCACTCAGACCGTGTGGTCCTTCAGCTTGACCCCACCTTTGTCCCAAAGGTCAATTCGGTTTTTCATCGGTCTTTGGACCTCACCCTACCGAACTTTTGCCCTAATCCCTCTCACAGTCTCAAGCGCAAATGGCACAAGTTAGACGTCAGAAGGGCTCTTAAGATCTATATTGCCAAGACGGCTGTCTTCAGATGCACTGAGGCACTCTTTGTTTCTTTACATCCCACAAACAAGGGTCTGAAGGCTTTTCCATCTTTGGTTGGACGCTGGATCCGGTCAACCATAACTAAAGCTTACGTGGTGAACCACCTCTCACCTCCATCCAACATCACAGCACATTCCACACGCAGCGTGGCTACTTCAGCAGCGTGGACAAGGAAGGCCTCAGTGGAAGAGATCTGCAAGGTGGCCACCTGGGCGAACCCCAATTCCTTTATCTGCCATTATAAGATGTACAGATATGCGTCGGTGGATGCGGCATTCGGACGGCGAGTCCTCCAACAAGTTCTTCCTTCTTCAAGCTCCTAGCCCAGTCTCATTCCCATCTGGGGACACGCCCAGTTGTGGTACGTCCCATGCATGACCTCTGTCTCTACCAACGTTGGAGAATGGGGCAGTGGTTCTTACCTGATATGCCCTTCTTGAGGCAGGTGGAGACAGTGGTCATCCCTACCCTTGGTTCCTGGCCTAGTTGCAGTGGGAATTATGGAGCTAGGTTTGAGTTTCAGAGGATTGAAAGCAGTCGACTAATGCACAGCAGTCTACTTATCTCCTTCGTAACAAAAGCGGGAGGACACTCCTCTGAGGCGATGACATCACTTTGGTAGACTCAGTTCTATTGGTTACTGACTGAGTTAACCCATGCATGACCGCTGTCTCCACCTGCCTCGAGAAGGGACCTACCAGATAAGAACCAACGCCCCATTCTAAAAGTCAGTGATGAAGTCATCTTGATTTCCAATAGATATCCATAATATAGGTCCCAATGATGAAAAGCAGGAGTTTCTTGCTGTCTTGTGTATCTCATAGTGAGAAGAACCTTAAGCATCTATTTCTACAACATACTCACTGAATGGGCAGAATCTACTTTAAAAAGGTGGTTTGCTAGATACCTGAGTGTCAAACCAGCACTTTGAAGTGGACCTGGAAACCTACTGGTAACCAGTATAAATCCTTCTGCACCAGTATTTTGTGTGAATAGTAGTCTTCATCCATCAGTAAATAGGCTGCTGCATTGTAGAGATGCAGCTTTTGGATAACTTTCAGTGGTCCAGTCAATAGTCAGGATGGTGGAATAAACTGCAAGATACCCATATCCACTAAGTCTTCGTAGGTTTGAGCATGACTGTTCTTCTACATCCTGATTACCACTTGAACAAGATAGTGTCCCCTGGACAGCCAAAGGTCAATATATACATTTATAATTCCTAGGGGGAAAATCAATAATGCACATATAATGTAGTTTTTTAAGAAAATAGGGTTGCAAGGGTTCATTAGTGACAGATACATAGAACTGCTGGTAGCTTCCTTAGCTTTATAAATATCTATTGTGGGACATCACTGATAATTGCAATACGATTTTCTTTTAGATGAACAGAATAAATCTAGAATAATTTTAAAAAATTGCTGAAATTTAAAAATTTCCATTTTATTAATTGTAAATCTTACGGATATGTTATCAATTCATTTTATGAAGCGTTTTTAAACATGGACATTTTTCCATGAAAATGTAGCAAGTTTATTTTTGGAAAACATTTATATTTATATTACTTTGTATATAAGGCAGAGGAGGTGGCACCATGCACCACAGATAGTCCTTGACTTAACAAGAGCTTGAGGGTGGAGGTTTGTTCTCAGAGCTTGTGGGTTGGTTTCCAAACATTTCATTACCAGGTTAAGTAACAACTTCAGCGGAGTTTAGGGGATATCAGTGTCAGTAGTCTTCCTCCTATAAGGGTTTCAGGTGTGGGTGTGTCAAGTGAGGGTCTTGCTTTACAACAGCTTGTTTTTATAACCATTCAAAATTATGACAGCTTTGAAATTGGGTGCTTTATGCCTTTTAAAGCACTTTTGGTCATTGTAAAATATTGCAACCCCCCTCCCCATGGGCATGCACACTTTGGGTACTTGGCAACAAGCTCACATTTATGACCGGTTGCAGTGTCTCATGATCACATGACCATGATTTATGATGTTTTTGGTTTTATGCCAAAACCACCCATTTGGAAGAATGGTTTTGCTCAACAACCTTATGATTCACTTAACAACTGCATGATTTGCTTAACAACTGCATGATTTGCTTAACAACCATTATGCTTTGCTTAATGACCACCATGAAAAATGTTTGAAAAATGGGTCTGGTCATGTGGTTGCCTCAATATACAACACAATGATTTATGACTGGATTTCTGGTCCCGATTTTAGTTGTAAGTCAAGAACTACTTGTATCTGGGCATACTCCTATTGTTTTCATCATTGTAAATATTGATACTCTCTTTGCATGTGTACTTCTAGTGAAATGAATTCTCTATACCTTATCTATTTAGCTCGAGTAAAACAAATGCATCTTGGCAAAGCTAAAACCTTTGTTGGCACATGTCCAGATATGTGTCCAGAAAAAGAGCGTTACATGAGAGAAACAAGGAACCAACTTAGTTTTTTTGAAGTGATATCAGGAACTGACAAGGTAAAAATAATGGAATTCTTTCCATACAGAAATTCTCCTACTTCGGATTTATTATTTGTGTTTGCACATAGCGATGTCTTATATCCAAAATCTTAAGTATGTCTTTGATTTAGAGTTCTTTTTTATGTGCTGAGGGTTATTGACATATTTTAAAGATGCTTCATTCATTCCCAATTCTTTTGCCTATTATTTAATTTTGCACATAGTAAAGAGCTCTCTCTTTTCTTACACAAATATAAAAAAATAGATTATGTGACACCAACAAAACTATAATGTGATTTTCTTTTCTTTGAATTTTATTTTGCTGCTTTTTATTTAAGACTGTTTAGATCTATGATGGTGAACCTCTGGCACACGTGCCAGAGGTGGCATGCCGAGCACTCTCTGTGGGCATGTGTGCTGTCGCCCCAGCTCAGCTCCACCATGTTGCTCCATGGCATTTCCCGCTGTCATTTGCAAGGAAACAGAAGTTTCCCTGCAAATGATGAAACCAAAGCTCACGGAAGAAAAAGATTGTGGGTCTTTGCAGAGCTGCCGGTGTTGGGATGCCCTACCTCCCGCTGGGCAGCTGGTGTTCTGGTTTTTGGTACGCACACATGCAGGCGCCTGCAGACATGCGTGCCTTCTAGTTTGGACACTCAGTGCCTAAAAGGTTTGCCATTCACTGGTTTAGATGAAATCTATTAGGAAATCAAATAACATTTTTTGGATTCAAATTAAATGTAGGAGTATGCTTTCATTCTGTGAGTTCCATTCGTTTCTACTTTTAAAAGGTATTTCTTGTTACAGATCTGTATTTATAAAATATGTGAGAAATTTGAAAAAAGTGAATAAATTTTAGTTCTTGATTCTTTTTTTCTTCTTCAGTTCTTGTTATTATATATCATTATTGGAACCATTTACAGTAGCTGAAGAATGGTGTATATCCTCATCCAAAATCAAAACCATCAAAATAGAATATTTAAAATTAAATATAAGATCCTCTCTTGAAAATATTTTGAAAATATGGGAAATGATTCTGGTTTAGGTTTATTGGACTTATATGTTTAGGTTTATTGGATTTATATCTGAACATTGTGTGCCTCTCTGGAGTTCTTTCTGACATAAAATTCTTCATTTCACTATTTATAAAATAATTTATAGTCTACACTATTTTAAAATTGTATCATATCAATCAAAATCTAGATTTTCTTGTAGAAGATGTAATCCACATTCTTACATATTAGATTAAATTCTTATAAATCATTTGATTTAGACCCTTAATCAGGATAGGAATCTATTTCAGTATCCCTGACAGATAGCTGACCTTGTTTGAAAATCTACAGCAATCTACTGCTATTCCAGTAAATTATTCTACTGTTTAACCATTCTTTACTATAATGAATTAATTTCCATAAGGAAGATTGAACTGTAAACAGTACTGTAAAATTGGCAAATCTTTTCCTGTTCCTCTCTTACATTAAAACTGAAACGTGAATATCAGTCTGTTGTTATATAGGGTGCTGTTTAGCATTGAGAAGATCCAGCTTTGAGTCCATTCTGAACAATATAAACTCACTATATGACTTTGAACAAATTACTGTCTTTCAGCCCAACCTCTCTTATAGGTAGTCATTGTGAAGGAAAAATGAAAGATGTCCATTTAAGCTATCTTGGATTGCTGAAGAAAAGGTGGGATATAAACTTCAATCCAGAATTTTACTGAGGAAATGATTTTCTTTCTTTGAGGTTGACCATGCAGCAGCAATAAAAGAGTATAGTAGGTCTTCGGCAGACCAGGAAGAACCTTTACCACATGAACTGAGGCCTTCGGAAGTATTAAGTATGACCATGGACTATTTAGTAACTCATATCATGGACAAAGGAGAAGGGAACTACAGGGAGTGGTATGATTTTGTCTGGAACAGAACCCGAGGGATAAGAAAGGTAACCATTTAAAAAACTCATTGTATTTCACAGAATAAATACAAATAGAAGGGTAAGGCTGAAGGAAATAAAAAGTGAGGGCAAGGAGGAGGGACACATTGTGGAGATAGCAAGATAATGCTTACCTGTTCCCTCAAACACCACACATTCTTGGCCTTAGTTCTCAAACTTACTTACTTACTAATCTACCTACCTGCCTACTTACTTGTTTATAAAATTTATAGGCCACTTCAAGGTAATTCTGGGTGGCTTCAGTCATAAACATGTGGAAGGTATTGAGATTTGGTTTTTCTCTGTCTCTTGCTGCGTTTGAACATTAATTCTATTTATGCTGCTTGATTTCTTGCCTGTTTTTTTTACACTTCTCCTTTCTCTTGTACCTGGAAGTATTGGTTAATCTGCATCACCTTTTCATCTTCTGCTGTTCCACCAATGAAAAAAGTGATCTCTATTAACTTCATACTATTTGGATTGGGTTCTGAAGGTTTTTGAAAGACTTCCAGTTGCAATATATAAAGCATTAACTGAGATTTATAGAAACATAATAAAGAATAGTTACATAAAGTTTGTAAGTAGATTTTGATTAGTTTTATTTTGTTGAATTTTATAGTTCTAACATTTTGCCATTTTATGTTCGGCTAGGATATAACCCAGCAACATCTGTGTTCTCCTCTGACTGTTTCCTTGATTGAAAAATGTACCCGATTTCATATTCACTGCTCCCATCATTTGTGCGAAGAACCCATGTCATCATTTGATGCAAAGATTAACAACGAAAACATGACTAAATGTCTCCAGAGCCTGAAGGAGATGTATCAGGACCTTGCCAACAAGGGTATTTACTGCAAGGGTGAAGCAGAATTTAGGGGATACAATGTCCTCCTGAATCTCAACAAGGGGGATATTCTCAGGTGACTTTTTAAATGCTTACAACATTGATTTGACTTTTTTCACTACAAACATTTCATGCATTGTTCATAAATTCAGAACGACAAGAATGAATCACTTTTAATGTAGAGAACTTTAACTATATGATGGAGTGTTCAGTGTTGTTTGACTAGGATCTGCATTCCAAAAGATAGACAAGCCAGCATTAAAAAGTAGAACGCTAATAGGTAAGAGCAAAAATGCAGTTTAAAATATTTATTATTTTAAATTGGTCAAAATATCATTGGATAAGATAATATTAATTATTACAATTTCCTGGGAACATTTGTAAGAGTTCTGTGGGTCATATTCAAAGGATCTCTGGACATTTTTTGAACTTGTTGCAGATTTTCATAATGCAAGATTAGAAGAAACCAAAGCTTTATCACCATCTAACACTGCCAAAGACAAAACCATCCATTTATCATTAGTGCTTTTAAATGATCATCTAACCCAGAACAGTGTTTCTTGCTAGTTGCTAATGATAAATTATATCCTGTTTTTGAAATCAACAAGCTAACTGCTTTTGTTCAGTATTAAATTGTCCAGGTAGTAGGGCTCTTCTCAGTAGATAGACATTGATAATTATTTATCCCCAAGAATGTATTTCTCTTTTGTAATAAAGAGAATTACTTAAAAGTAAGGTTGAATAATTCATACATTTCATAAATTTACTGACAGAACCTTTTGTAAAAGTATGCTCTTCATACCAGAATAAAACAGTTGTAAGTTAGCTAATTCAAAAGCAAATAGTTGAGTCATCTTAAAGGTTAACAAATTTATTATGACGTGTACTTCATCAGCAACAACTTCTTTCATCAGACCCATGAAAAAGTTGATTACTGTCATAATATTGATTTAAAAGATGGTAAGTTGACAAAGTTGAGAGGTGCAGGAGATTCTTCTCCTGTGCGCTGCTTGGGGAATCCAAGCATGGGTTAACTTTGTCCATTAGCCTAGAGACTGAGTTATGCAAATTGATGGCCATGCCTCCTCTGACTGGACTGGTTCAGTTTTTTAACTCAGTCCAGCCTAAAAAGGCGCCAAAACATTTCTCTCTAGGTTATTAGACAGATTAATCATCATCATTATTATTATTCAGCTTGGATTCCCTTAGAACTCCGTTTGTAGAGTTCCTTCCACGCAGCATCAGATATCTCCACATATAGGTTCGTTCCTTTTCATTTAAGGTGGCAATTGGATTGGTGGCGTTCCTGGAGCTTTTGGGGCCAGGGAACTTTTTCCTTGGAAGCGCTGCCGCTTCGGTAATATTTGTTAGAAGGTCGATTTGCCGCCTTCGTTTGTCTTGCCGTGGTTGGGAATCGGTTTGCCTCCCCATGCCGGCCACTCTACCCACTGTCCGCCGTTTTCCTTTGGGATTTGCCTTTGCGCCGTGCGATGTCTGGACGCCCCGTCGCCATATAGCTGGGATCGCTGCCTTTACCTTGGCCATCGAGCACCTCCGAGAGCCACGGCTGCGGTTGCTGGCTAATTACAAGGCTGGCTTTCTCCATTCTGTGGGCAGCCATTTTTTCCTGGCCAATTTGAATTTCTTGCCACTGCTGCTAGTCGCGGTGGCCATTTTGGAGTCAATTTTGCGCCAAAAAACAGTCAGGTTGGGTGCGGTTTCGGTTGCCTGCCCAGTGATGTAAAATCATCAGCTTTCTTGCTCCATGGAGGTCGGTTCGCCACCATTCTACCGGAGCACGTGCTTGATCTCTTGCGGCCTTCTGCTTCGATTGCGATCGGCATTTGGCCTATCATTGAACGTGAGCTTGAGCCTTTTCAACCTAGTATAGCCATGGTGGATCGTTCTACTACCCAGGACAGCACTGGGGCTTCCACCTCCCCTCAGTTGTCCTCCGATGCCACTGGGGCCTCATCCAGAATGGGTAGGACACCACCAGGACCACCAGCCACAGATCCCGCGCCACTTTAGCGGCTCCTGCCAGGGCTGCTAAGCGCACCAGTAAGACTAAGAATGGGTCTAAGAATCCCTCAACCCCCAGGCCACCTCCCATCTTATTGCCTGAGGGGCCTTCTACCTCCAGCTTAACTGGGATTCAGGACTGGTCCCCAGACCTCCCTATCCCTCAGAACGTAACCCCTGAAGGGTCTGACTCAGGCCTTCAGGGCTCATCTGATCCTTCTGAGTTCAGCCCAGGCCCAGTTCCTTCCCGATCAGGGGCCTCAGCTATCTTTACCCCCACTGTCTCTGGCAACAGACCAGAGGACAATTCTGAATTTGACCTCTCCCTTGGGCTCAGGGACATGATTGCCACTGCCATATCTAGGGAGTAGACGCAGAATTACAGCACAGGAGTCAGCGCTCTAGGAACTTGATTTCTACCAAAGATTTAGCCACTTACATGCAGACCTGGCATGTATTACTGAGACATGGCTGGGCACGGAGGGAGGAGTCCCCCTCGTAGAGATGTGCCCAGACGGATTTCAGGTGCTTCATCAGCCAAGAGCCCAGGGAAGGGGTGGCGGTGTGGCTATTGTTGTCCGGGAGTCTTTAGCACCTCGTAGGATCCCTGCTCCGGAGCTTGTCGGGTGTGAGTCCCTACTGGTGAAGTTGGACCTCAAGGGTCAAGTGGGTCTGCTGCTAACGTACCTGCCTCCCAACTGCGTTGCAGCAGCCCTCCCCTCGCTCCTCGAGTCGGTAGCCGAGCTAGCAATTGAGTTCCCTAGGCTCATGGTTCTGGGGGACTTCAATTTGCCTTCGCTCGGTGAACACTCTGCTGGAGCGCAGGAGCTCATGGCCTCCATGACAGCCATGGGCTTGACCCAGGTAATTCGAGGCCCAACCCACTCAGCGGGTCACATACTCGACCTCGTATTCCTCTCGGAGCAGTGGACTTGTGATCTTGGTCTGAGGGGTAATGAGATCATACCCCTGTCGTGGTCAGACCACTGCCTACTGAGGCTAGCCTTCCGGAGGCCAAACCCCCACCGTAGGGAGGAGGAACCGACCAAGTGGTTCCGCCCCAAGCGACTTATGGACCCCTTGAGGTTCCAGACGGAGCTTGGGGTTATTCCTGATACTCTCGCCCACAGTTCGGCGGAGACTCTGGTTGCTGCCTGGCACTCGGCAGCATCAGAGTCTCTTGACCGGATTGCGCCACTACGGCCCCTCCGGGTCGGCGGATCCCGGAGGCCTCCTTGGTTCACCGAGGAGCTCCAGGAGATGAAGCGCCGGAGGAGACGCCTAGAGCACTTGTGGAGGTTCGATAGGTCCGAATCGAACCGAGCACTTTTGACAGCATGCACCAAGGAATATATCAGGGCATTAAGAACAACTAAAAGAACACATATTGCCACCTTGGTTGCGTCCGCCGAGTCCCGCCCAGCCGCCCTGTTTAGGATAACCCGCTCCCTCCTAAATAGGAGGGAGGCAGGGGACCCCTTACAGGGTAAGGCTGAGGAGTATGTCCAGTTCTTGGCGGACAAAGTTGCTCGGTTTCGGTCGGACTTGGACTCCACCCCTGCAGATCCAGCCGAGACACAGGGGGATAACTTGGCAGACCATCTCTGGGTTGAGTTTCAGGATGTTGCCTCTGGGGATGTGGACAAGGCTATGCGAGCTGTGAGCGCCTCCACCTGTATACTGGACCCGTGTCCCTCCTGGCTGGTTGCCAACAGCAGTGAGGTGACACGAGGCTGGATCCATGCGGTCGTCACCGCCTCCCTTCGGGAGGGGCACTTCCCCGCCGCACTTAAAGCGGCGGTGGTGAGACCCCTCCTGAAGAAACCATCCTTGGATCCAGCCGTTCTTAATAACTACCGTCCAGTCTCCAACCTTCCCTTCGTTGGGAAGGTTGTTGAGAAGGTGGTGGCCTTCCAGCTTCAGCGTACCTTGGAGGAAGCTAGTTACCTTGACCCCTTCCAGTCTGGCTTCAGGCCCGGTTACAGCACAGAAACCGCTTTGGTTGCATTGACCAATGATCTCTGGAGAGCCAGAGATGGAGGCCATGCGTCCATCCTGGTTCTCCTTGACCTCTCAGCGGTGACCTCTCGACCATGGTATCCTTCTGCGACGACTGCGGGAGGTGGGAGTGGGAGGCACTGTTTTACAGTGGTTCTCCTCCTACCTCTCGGACAGGTCGCAGTCGGTGTTGGTGGGGGGGCAGAGATTGTCCCCGAGGCCCCTTACTTATGGGGTGCCGCAGGGTTCGGTCTTATCCCCCCTACTATTTAACATATACATGAAACCGCTGGGCGAGATCATTCGGAGGCATGGGATAAAATACCATCAATACGCGGACGACACACAGTTGTATCTGTCCGCCCCGTGCCAACTCAATGAAGCGGTGGACGTGATGAACCGGGGTCTTGAGGCCGTTAAGAACTGGATGAGGGCTAACAAACTGGTACTCAACCCAGACAAGACCGAGTGGCCGTTGTGTTTCCCTCCCAATAATTTGGCCAGCGTTCCATCACTCAGGCTGGGGGGTCAAAATTTACACCCCTCAGATAGGGTCCGCAACTTGGGAGTCCTCCTGGACCCACAGCTGACTTTTGACCATCATTTGTCAGCTGTGACCAGGGGGGCATTTGCCCAGGTTCGCCTGGTACGCCAGTTGCGGCCCTATCTGAATCGGGAGGCCCTCACAACAGTCACTCGAGCCCTTGTGATCTCTAGGCTGGAATACTGCAATGTGCTCTACATGGGGCTGCCCTTGAAGAGCATCCGGCGACTTCAGCTAGTCCAGAATGCGGCTGCGCGAGTGATCGTGGGCGCACCACGGTTCGCCCACATAACACCGATCCTCCGTGAGCTGCGCTGGCTACCTGTTGATCTCCGGGTGCGCTTCAAGGTGCTACTTACCATTCATAAAGCCCTCCATGGTAGTGGATCTGACTAGTTGAGAGACCGCCTTCTGCCAATTACCTGCCTCCGTCCCATCAGATCGCATAGAGTAGGCCTCCTTCGAATTCCATCCGCCAGTCAGTGCCAACTGGCGACTACGCGGAGGAGAGCCTTCTCAGTAGCAGCTCCGACGCTTTGGAACGATCTCCCCGTGGAGATTCGTACCCTCACCACCGTCCAGACCTTCCGCACAGCCCTTAAGATCTGGCTATCCCGTCAGGCCTGGGGATAAGACCCTAATCTCGCCCCACCCGAATGCTGAATGAATGTTGTGTTTTATTGTTTTATTTTATTATATTTCACATTTTCTTTTCGTGTTTTGTCTTGCACTCCCTTCCTACAAATTGTAAGCCGCCCTGAGTCCCCTCAGGGAAAAGGGCGGCCTATAAATATCAAATAAATGAAAATGAAAATGAAATGAAACTTCTCAGGCTGATCCCCCTTCTCCCTTGCCTTCCATCTACAGTGAGAGATCTGTTTTGGGGGAGGAAGGTGAAATTTTGGATCTAGAGTTATTGGATGATGAAAGTCTGATCCAGGATAAAGTTGCCTTCTCGGGCCTCTTCAGGCGGCCTTATTTAAATCCCTACTTTATAAGGTCAAGGCCACATCCAATTTGGGGGGAGCAACCACCCAGGCTAGCACTGAAGTGGGCCTCAACCTCGCGGAACGCTTGTTCGCCGAACAAGTGCAAGATCAGGAGGCTATTCCATCGTCTAAATTGTTTTTGGATGTGATCTCGCCCCCTAGCAATGGTGACAGGAAGCTTTATGCTTCCACACTGGAATTAGACACCATCTTGCAGTTTCCCACAATCGATCCTCCGATAGCGGCCTTGGCTTCCCCAGCTTTCATTCCATCTGAGATCTCGGAGGGCTTGAAGGCTGAGGGCCGCAAAGCAGAGCTAGTTATTCGCAAAACGCACCAGATGTTTGCCTGAGCATTGCATGCTGCTACGGCGGCCTCTTTCTTCAATAGAACTTCTTTAATCTGGTTAAGATAGCTACAGGAGAGGTTAGCTCCAGAGGATTTGGGCCTTCATCAGGATGTCATCAAACTGGTTGCAGCCTTAGAATTTTCCTCTGATGTCACACTCAATATGGCCAAGTTTTCATCCCAAGCTGTGGCATCCAATATAGCATCTCATCACCCCTTATGGCTACGCCATTGGCAGCCGGATGTACGCTCTAAATGGCACCTTGCTTCCACCACCTTCAAGGGCAGTTCCCTCTTTGGAGCAGTACTAGACCCTATATTGATTGAGATGAGGGATAAGCAAAAGGTGCTTCCTTCGACCGCTAGGCGCATGGATCGGAGGCAACAGGTGTATCCTCAAAGGCAGCCCTTTTGTGTTGGGGATTCGGGGTACTCCCCCTTCCCTATACCCCTCTATCTAATAGATCCTTTTCTCAGTCTCAGGACAGGTTTCAGGACAGAGCCAATACTAGGGACAGAGGTAGAAACCAGCACCAACAGCAGGCCCAGGCCCGGTGGACTTTTTGTGGTGCCAACAACCGGTCCTTTCGTAGGTACCGGTGACTTGCTCGAGGTTGGCCCTATTGGCAGGCGCTTGACTACCTTCGCCCACCAAAGGGAAGCCACAACCTCCAATTCCTGGGCTCTTCAGACAGTGAGGCTGGGCCTCACTCTGGAATTCCTGGCCATTCCCCCGAGACATTTCATCAGATGCCCGGTGCCCAGGTGCCAGGTAAAACGGCACCTGATGGAAATAGAACTTCATTTCCATCAAAACCATAGAACAGGTGCCAAGAGGGCAGGAGGGTCTAGGATTTTACTCCATACGCTTCCTAGTCCCCAAGAACTTGGGAGGATGGCAGGCCATCCTAGACTTGAAACGGCTCAACTTCTATCTAAAGTACCAAAAATTCAAAAGATCGCCAAGGTGATCTCCTCACCTCCATCAACATCAAGGAGGCATACCTACATGTGCCGATACATCAACCCATCGAGAGTTTCTGCGCTTCCATTTTGCAGGGCATCATTTCCAGTACCGTGCCCTTTCATTCGCCCCACGAACCTTTACCAAATTGCTAGCAGTAATCGCAGCCTCACTGAGGTCAGTTCCCACAAGGGTCAATTGTTATCTAACGACATCTTGGTCTTCTCAGCTTCCCGGGACCAGGCTTGTCGCGACCTACAGCTGACGATCGACACCTTGCAAGATCACGGCTTTGTACTGAACTTCCCAAAGAGCCACCTGCACCTGACCACGTCTCTTGTGCATTTCGGGACACTCATCAATTTGGAAACATGTGTTGTGTCCCTCTCTCTTGAGAAAGACAACAGAGTTTGTGGTCCCTGGTGAGTCAAGTGCTCAATCAGAGGTCACCTTCCCTCGTAGTATTGTCCCAACTTCTAGGGAAGATGATATCTTGCATAGACATTGTCCCTTGGGCGAGGTTCCACGTGTGACCACTCCAGTGATTTCTCCTCCCCTTTCAAAGAGCTTATACCAGTCAGTCTCAGACCAGGACTCGCTTACCGACCAAGGTGTCCCTGTCGCTCCATTGATGGATGTTGGCCTGCATCCTCAAGGGATGTCTTTTTAAGGAACTGGAGCGGGATCATAGTTACAACAGATGTGAGCCAATTTGGGTGGTGAGCCCACACCCTGGATCGAGTGGCACAAGGTCGCTGGACCTTCCGGGAGCTGAGGAACAGCATCAATTGGCTGGAGCTACGAGCTATCCGCCTAGCCCTCTGCGAGTTTCGAGACCTGGTGATGTCCAACCATGTGTTGATACTCACCGACAATGTGGCCTCCAAGGTGCATGTCAAGCGCAGGGGGGCATGAGATCCAAATCTGTGATGATGAAAGCAGAATGTCTGCACCACTGGGCAGAAAACCATTTGTTGTCAGTCCGAGCAGAACATATATCGGGCACTGTAAATGTCCAAGCAGATTGGTTGAGAAAGGCCATGGTGGATAAGGCGGAGTGGCGCTTGCACACAGCCCTATTTCAAGAGCTTTCCCGATGCTTCGGTCAACCGCAGGTGGATCTGTTTGCTCAGCCCGACAACACACACATGCGATTCTACACCAGGTTTCAGGTACCAGGGGTGGAAGTCACCGTCGCCTTTCTCAGCCGTTGGCCAGAGGGCTTCCTTTATGCCTTCCCGCCCCTACCAATTGTACCACTGGTTATCCAGAAGGTTCTAGCAGAACGCGGGGAGCTACTACTGGTCGCCCTGATGTGGCCATGACGTCCCTGGTATGCCGACCTTGTCCATCTGTCAATCTTGTGCCCATGGAGAATTCCAGACAACTGGATATCCCTCTTGCAAGGAGCCCTCATTCATCTGAATCCACAGCCATTACAGCTAGCCGTGTGGCACTTGAGCGGGCAATTCTGAGTCAGCAACATTTCTCTGACAAAGTCATCTCCAGGATCCAAAAGGCTCGGCACCCGTCAACAATCCGCGTCTATGAGGCTACCTGGTGTGCCTTCTGCAGATGGTGTCGAGTTACAGGTGTAGATTCATCCGAGGCAACCATACTGCAGGTATTAGTCTTCACACAGATGGGCATGGACAAGGGGCTAACACCTAACACCCTCCGCCACCAAATTGCGTCTCTGTCTACCGTGATTGGTGGTGGGCAGGGCCACCCCCTATCACAACACCCAGGGGTGTGGGCTTTCCTGAAGGGTGCATCGAACCTTAGTCTGCCCATCGTCCATCACTACCCCACCTGGGACCTTTCCCTGGTGCTCAAGGCCCTCATGGCTGCTCCATTCGAGCCTATTCGGATCATCCGAGCGAGGTCGTATTACATTTGGACCCAACGTTGCTTCCAAAAGTCAACTCGTGGTTCCACAGGTCACAAGAGATCACTCTCCCGGATTTCTGCCCACATCCGTCTCACCCCCGGGAACGGCGTTGGCATCACCTCGATGTCCGTCATTCACTTCGCTGCTATATGCGACACACTGCATTGTTCAGAAGGACGGAGGCCTTATTCGTGTCTTTTCAACCAGCCACCATGGGCCAGAAGGCATTGTCTCATACTATTGGCCGCTGGTTGAAGGTGTGTATTGCCCTTGCCTACGACTGTCAGTCCTGATCGGTTCCCAGTCACATCACTCCCCATTCTACCAGAAGTGCTGCCACAACGGCGGCCTCAGTGCAGGACATATGCAGGGCGGCGACCTGGTCATCGCCGTCGCCCTTTATCCATCATTACAAAGTGGACATTTATGCCTTGGCTGAGGAGTCTTTTGGACGGCGCATGCTGCAAAGGGTGGTTTCTTTGGCTACGACACCAGACCAGCCTCGCTCCCGTCCCTGAAGTTTATTGCTTTGGCATGTCCCATGCTTGGATTCCCCAAGCAGCGCACAGGAGAACGACCATTGACTTACCTGAATGGTCCTTCTATATGCGCTGCAAGGGGAATCCAAATCTGCCCTCAGCTTCAGCTGTTCTGGGCCTGAACTTACCTTTCTCCGATTACATCCTGACTTACCTTGACTTCTAGACTTCTTTTTGCATCTCTCAAACCAGCTGAACCTTTGTGCAAAACTGAACCAGTCCAGTCAGAGGAGGCGTAGCTATCAATTTGCATAACTCAGTCTCTAGGCTAATGGATAAAGTTAATCCATGCTTGGATTCCCCTCGCAGCGCACATAGAAGGACTGTTCAGGTAAGTCAATGGTCGTTTTCATTATTTTATATTGACTTCATTATTGTGTCTTCTGATTGTTCAATCAAATCCTTATATCTATCCATATCTGTTTTTATTTGCAGGTCAGGGAAAACATGGCCTGCAAATATCAATTTCATCAATCATGAAATTGATTCTGGTCTAAAGACTACTTTAAAATAATCATTGTAAATTTGTTCACACGTTTTATTTAGATGGATGTGATGTCTTTTGGCTTACTGTGGTGTGAGTTGGTGTTATGTGAGGATCAGATCACTGATTCCCAGCACCTTGAATTAAAAATAATTAGTCCAGCTATTGCTTTTACTTAGCATATTAACATAGCTATCCAGCTGTCATTAATAATGTATATATTTTAAAATAAATATTTAGATAGTGAAATAAACATTTCAATATTTTGTGGCAGTTTTAAATTTAAATGCATAATTCTGTATGAATTTCAAGGTCAAGTATCCCAATGTTTTTGTAACTTCTTTTAATGTACCTGTGCTTCCATTATGAATAAAAAAGAAAGTGAGTTTTTTCCCCATCTTTATCTCAACAGAGAAGTGCAACAGTTTCGTCCTTCTGTTCGAAACTCCCCTGAAGTTAGATTTGCAGTTCAAGCTTTTGCTGCATTAAATAGCAATAATTTTGTCAAGTTTTTCAAACTTGTTCAAACAGCATCTTATCTGAATGCATGCTTACTTCATTGTTATTTCAATCAGGTAAGAAATAACAGCCATATTAATATTTATAATATTATTCAGTACAAAGGTTTTTTAATATTATATTACATTACATAGCAGTCAACTTCTGTATTCTTATAACAGACTATTTAAATTTCCCTTGCATCTTGATGGATCAATGTGCCTTTTGCAAAATAGATAAAATCCTGATAATCCTGATAATAGTAATGATTTCCCACAGTTTTTTAAGCTGATGGGTTTTATTACAGACCTAAGCAAGGCAGTAGACCAAGTATTTCCATTGGTGGACAATGATTGACTTTGTTTTTAAAAGTAGTCTTTTCCGCTGATACCATTCCATGGTTGGTGTTTTCCAAGGACATGGTTAGTGCAACTGTAGACATGGTTTTATGAATTAAGACTGAACTATTCTTTAAAATATCAAATCAAGAAACCTACAAGCATATAACAAGCAGTGAAGACATGAATACTTTTCAATGTATTGTTGAGCTTCCAGGATTCATAGCATTGTAGATATACTTTAGAACCAGTAATATAGATTTTTTTATCTGTTGCATAAACTAAAGGAAACCTTTATTGTTAAAGATGATGATCTTAATATTTGTACAGTTTTAATTTTCCCCCAAAAGATCCAGGCTGTGACCTATGGCCAATACAACTCCCAAACCCATTGTAGCTGTGCATGAAGCACTCAACTCCCCCCCCCAAATACTCATATTTGACAGAGACCATAACATATGTTTACTGTGTTTTCCCGAAAATAAGACAAGGTCTTATTTCCTTTTGACCCCCGGAATAAGGACTTGGTCTTATTTTCGGGGAGGTCTTATTATTTTGAGGTTCAGGAGGCAGCGAGCATGGTCACCTAATGGCTGCTGCTGTGTTGCATTATTTTCGGGGAGGGCTTATTTTTAGGGAAACGGTAATATCAGGATTATATAATAGAATGTTATAAATTAATGAAGATATTAATATCTCTTAAAATATTTTTCAGATTCGTAAAGATGCTCTAAAGTGTCTCAATTTTGCTTATACTGTAAACTATCAGAGATCCACTATCTTTCCACTGGAGAATATAGTTCGCATGCTACTGTTTAGAAACCTTGAAGAAGCAACTGACTTTATAAATTATTATGGCTTGGTGGTGTCTGATGGGTAAGCGGTTGTTTTGAGTAACAGGATGGGGAGTTTAAATGGGGTTATCATGTGGGTTAATATCTGTCACAATTCCATTAGTAATGGCCAGGCTCCATTATGGTTATGAATCAAGGATTTCCAAAGACTGATTAAAATTATTGATTTAGTTTTATGCATTATGTGGTATCTGATACAAAAACTTGTTCTAGTTTAATTTTAATATTGGATTGGCCAAATGTTCCCCTTGCATAATAAAATATTAGTGTCCTCCTTTCATTTTAACATCTGCCTGAATAGACCATGATTGAAGATCCCAGATGTTGAAACTGTTTGAACTGGTCTTTGACAGATGATTGGACAATACAATAGTAAAAATGTTGTGATAAACCTGACATATGACAGAATCTGCAGGTTTATTTATTTATTTGATGTATATAACTACAATCAAGTGCCAAGTCACTAGGCCCTACATTTTTATTGGAAAGCTTTTGCCACAGATGTATTTTTAACTAATTAAAATAGCTCTACAAAGCCAAAAAGCTGTTTTTTAAATTGTTCATATACATAATTTCTACAAATACAATGTACTTAATATATTATATTTGGAGAGTGCAAGTGTTTATGTCGGTATTTTTGTGTTTTTAAATGGGATTCATATTAATTCATTGCTCCAAATGTCATATCAAAGGAGAAATAAATTAAAACATTATTATGATTTTTTGTAGATGTGTTTTGAAAAAACCCCTTGTGAAATAGTTCATTATAATCTTGAAATCACCTAATAATATGTTCTGTACTTCCCCATCACAGTTTTGTGGAGTTGAATCGGTCTGCCTTTTTGGAACCAGAAAGCTTGCCCAAGCCAAAAAAATCACTGTTTGTTGGGCAGAAGCTCACTCTGTCTATTGGAGAAATTGTCAGTGGGGGACCTCTACAGCACATGACTCCTCATGTACCTTTGTGCAGTTTTAATGCTCAGAACAAGTACACAGGAGAGAATTCAGTAGTGGATTCAACCAGCAATCTTCAGAAAGTCAATGTTGATATAATAGGTAAGAAGCTACAGTCACAAAATAACAATAGGAAATATGATTGTTTTCTAGAATCTAATGTAAAAAATATACTGACTGTCATAGTTTGCATTTACTATAGATATTTCATCACTCTGAAACTTTAATATTAAATACAACAAAGTCTTATTAGAGTGATTATTTTTTATGTTTTTGCAGTTTATCTGATTGAAATGATGTATTCTTTATTTGTAGAAAGCAAGCTGAGCTAATATAGAAAGAGGTCCCAAGCTCTTGCATGGTGTTTTTTTCATCAAGGTTATAATAATTTGTATGGAATTGCTGCTAACTCATCTTAAGGAAGGTCCAATGTTTTTCTTAGTTCAATGCTTTGACTCTATCCTATCCTTTGATAGAATGCAGGTTTAGAAGTATAATATATAATTATCACATTTTTAATGTTAAAGTGTTTCACATACTAATAATCTCTCAGTGATAAATTATTATCATTATGTACTATAGAACCAATAGACAGGTAGAATGTTTAAGGTCATCTAAAAGTATTCTTAGCAAAAGAAAATTTCAGATAGAAATCTTTGATCAATGATTTAAGTTATGAATTATTAACAAGATGAGAAAAAGATGAGAACAAGATGGACAGTGATACACTTTCTAATCTGTTGTTGCATTAGATCAAATATTTGCCTTTTTGAAATAATTGTTTTTGGAGAAGAAGATGCTACTACTAAAATTACTCGCAGATGAATTTAAAAGAGAATGCAGTCTTTTAAATAACAAACAGAACAGTCTTATGTATTCTGGAAGAAAGATTGTTTTCTACTGCATTAAATGTGGTTTGTTTTTTCTTCCAATACTCCATAATGACTTTAATAAATTAGCATAAATTGTATGCACTAAATCTGATGAAAGTAACTAAAACTGCCAATAAATATTAAAATATATTATCTCTGAATAGCATGACAAAAAATAAGTACACCCCATATCAAGTTTTTTTAAACATGTAGACATATCAATAATTTCATTCAAACAATGCATAAAGGTAATGTAATTGAACAAAATTATAAAAATGACTTTTCAGTCATTTATGCAACAGAAAAATCAACAGATATGCTTGCATGAAAAAAGTAAGTACACCCCTGGATTGAATATCTGGAATTATCTCAGAAACAATCTTGAGTAGCCATATCTTGTAACTTTATATTAGTCATTTACACTAATTGGGAAGAATTTTTACATATTCCTACATGCAAAATTTTTGTGGTTTCACAGACAATTGCAAATCACCCTTTACAACATTTCAGCGGGATTTAGATTTGGCCATTGAATTAGCCATTCCAGAGAATTCCATATTTTTTTTCAACTATTCCTTGTGGATATGTTGGAATGTTGGGGAATCGTTGTCATGTTGCGAGGTCCATTTTCTATTGAGTTTTATTCCGATAGATTGGTCTCACATTATCCTCAAGCACTCTCTGGTACAACAAAGAATTCATAGTGTGTTTCCCAAGCCCTGTTGCAGCACAGTATACCCAAATAATAATATTTCTGCCACCATGGCATCAGGTAAAATTCTGTCTTTGGTTTTCACCATTCTATAGGCAAATACTGTGTCTTTGCCTCATCTGTCCAAAACATGTTGTTCTGGATGTCTTGACCTTTGCTTAGGTATTCATGAACTTGCTGGGATGTCCTGGCCTTAATAGCTTTCTTCTCTTATAGATGATTGTGTGGACGGTGGGATGATTGATATCCGATTGCTGGGCGATCAGTCCAGAGTCATAGTTATCTGTAAATGTTTTTGTGACTACCTCAAAGAGCTAAGGATGATTATATCACTCATGTCAAAAACAATGAGCAAATCAAACTTAACATCCTCCCAGATACTGTTTAACGATATTCTAAGTATTTTCAGTTGTTCTGGTGCACTGGATTCTAATTTATAGGTATTTGAGGTAGTAATAAATGTAGGAGGGGTACTTACTTTTCCACATGCAAATTTGCATTTATGTTTCTGGCAATTATATAATGGCTGACAATGGACTACTAGAGATTAACAATTGCTTCACTCAATGGCTGAGCGTCTGATCCTAATTGTGGTTGTAGGTCAAGGACTGTCTATAAAAGGACATATTTGTTATATCCCCTTTATCAATATTGCTAAAATGATCAAATATCTGTATTTTGAAATAATTTGAAGCTGTCAAAAATTCAGTGGGATATAGTCACTTTAACATATGAATGTTCTTTGATTTAGATAATTAAACATAAAAGCTTAATGTGAAAATAATTCATTCCAAATCTTGAGTATTAATTCATCTGGCTGGGTATTCTCTGTTATAATAGACAGTGTCTCTTTGACAAGCAGAAATATTTTACAGTTCAGGTTTCTGAGGTAATTCCCCTGAAATCTCTGAAAATAAACATTGAATTTGAACCTTTGCATTTAACCATACCTTTACTCTTGTTTTCAGAAACCAACCCCGAAACGTCCGCCCTGGCTTGAAAAAATATTTTTAAAAATTATGAAAATATTGTTTCTTGTGCTTAATAGCTTGATATTTTACTGCCTGTTTTTGCCTACAGAACCAAGAATGGGAGAGGAAAATGTAAAAATGGAAGCACTTCAATCTCAATCTTCATTTTTACTTGGACCATTCCCATCCTCATTGGTGCCTTCCTCTGCAGAGTCCGTCTTCCAGCCCATCTCACAACCGTTGTCTCCCACACCAAAGCATCAGCCTGAATATAGTGATATGGTAAGAAGCATCTGACATTTCTTAAATTATCACACCTTTTGAAAAATAATAATTTTATTTCTCTATTTTTGTTTTAATGTAACAATTCTTGATATAAGAGACATAGTTAGAAAAACTTGAAGGTAGACTGTGATGTAAAAATAATACTAATGATTGAGAAAACGGTCTTTTTGGCCTCAAAATGGAGCATACAGTACCATCCCTCAGAATATGCAGCATCTCCTGGCACTTGTACTTTCTTCCTCCTACAGAACTTTGCCATTAGCCCTTTCTATTCTTCCCAGTGAATAGATGTGAGGAAAGCTTCTGCATTCAGCTGAAAGATTTTATATTACTTGATTCTGATCCCTGCCTTAGGGGTCTGGGTTTGATAGGGATAACAAATGGAAGGGTAATTCCAGCTGTTTGTTTACTTGCATCCTATCTTCATATATTTTTTTTGCAAATAAGGCAGCAAACATCCAATACATCTTCCTCCTGTTTTCACCAGAACAACAAGCCTGTGAAGTGGGTTGGGCTGAGAAACAGTGACCGGCCCAAAGTCACTCAGCTGATTTTCATGGTTAAGGTGGCACTTGAATTCATCGCTTCTCAGTTTCTAGCTTGGTGCTTTAACCACTAGATCAAGCTGGCTCTGAAACCAGGATAAGTTTTCTCTGCAGAATACTTGGAAGGCAAAACAGTCTCCCTGCTCTTAAAAAATGTGTTTCCATAAGCAGAGCCCTGCATTCTGTTTTAACCTTCTTTTCATTTTTTTCCACTTTCCCTTTCTTTAATTCAGAAAGTTTCATTACAGTTTTTCCTATAGAAATTGGCAAACTTTCTGGGCTTTTACACCACCCTGAGAAGAGACTGGGTACTGGTATTGTGTTGTAATATTGCCTTACATTCTCTATTTCATCAAATATTTGAGTTTTAATATTTTGCTACCATGTTCTGTACTATTTTATTTGTCTTGGTTTTACAAATATGTGCTAAAATAGTGTTGAATGAAGGCTAATTGTTACTCTTGGTTCTTAATGTCAGGACGTTTTAGAAATAGCTAAAGACCTTATGTGTGAGGTACTAGAAGAAGAATGCAAAGAAATCAGCAGTGCAGGAGCAGACTATGTACAAACAGCAATATGGTATGTATAGATATTATTGTTTTTAATGATATTTTGGTAACAGGTATTGGTGTTTGCTCATTTGTCATTGTAGACATATCCTGAATACTATAATAAGTTAGTGCAACTTTCTCTAATGTGGACATGCTCCAAACGTGTGCATTATAACTTCCCAAATTATGTCACTAGGCTTTTACTAAAAATTCTAGCAGATGAACATGCTCAGGTTGGAGAAGATTCGGATAAGACATTGATCAAGGGTTGATACTGGATAACTAGCTCTATATTTAGAGAAAATGTGAGACATGCCACTCTTTTGGTCTGATGCTTTATCATTATTTTTATTTAAAATTTAAACTATTATTTGAAGTATACTAATTTGAACATCCAGGAAAATTTAAGTTTCAACTTTTATAAATAATTCATACCAGTACTGGATCAGTATCTCTTTGATTAAAGAAAAGCCTAGAGGTATCAGAAGGTAGTATCTTTCAATTGAAATCTTTTCTGTTACTCTTGAGCCTTTTGGCATTAAAACTAACATCTGTTCTCTTTCTTCATAGGAGTTTTTGTTCTCACTTCTTCATCTTCCAAATCTTCTTGGCTAGATGTGAATGAGAGAAGTTTTTTTAAAACTTTTAGCTAGATAGGAAGGGCTTATTGCTTTAAAATTTTAAGAAGGCCTTTTTGTGTCACTCATCTCTCAGATAACCAGTCTTCTTTAAACAGGGTTTCTATATTATCCGTAGGGCTTTTGCAACTTCAGCACAACTCTTCCCATACTTGTCTGTTCAAGAAAAGGAAGCTAAAGGAAGCTATAATTTTATGGGTTTTATAGTATTATGGTTTTATTGTCCGTAAGAGCCTTCCAAAGTTGTGGTTTAATTTGGAAGCCATACATATCTGTTAAATATTTTCTATAATAGATTTACTTAGATGAACACAAATCACCTATAGGACTGTGTAAAATATTTCTCTGCATAGAAAAGCATTTTTGACACCATCTGTAACCTCTTTATGTCAAGAAAAATAAATTAAATTAATACTGATTTCCCTTTATAACCAGCCAGATGACAAGATGATGCAGCATTTTGTTTGGCTGGAAAAAAAATTGTAGCTTAAATGCAATAGTATATTTATTTATTTTTCTTATATAGCCATATACATAACTCTGGGAGGCTTACAATAAAATAGATAAAAAACAAATTATATAAGAACATGCATGGTATGTCCTGTTTCTATTTTCATAGCAAAAGAAGTCTGTTATCCTCATTTTAGCCTCGTAAGGATAACTGACCATATTTTCATTCATATTTTTCATTAGCCATTTTTCTTTACAAATTTCATACTATATTCTTAGTTCTTGGGGTGTATGTGTTGAAGATCATATTTTATATATAGGAACATTATTTCTCAGATTGGACCTCAAACTTTTAGACTTTGATTTTTCCTGTGTGGCAGAATGAGGGTTCATGAGACATTCATCTTTCCATCTTCCCAGGCTGAGCTGAATGTTTTTGTATGCTGCAGTTATATTTACTTGTGCTGTGATTAGTTGGCCTGTATCAGATACTGTCCTGTTTTTTCTTATACAGCAGATATAAAATCTGATTAAAATAATGTTTTTACTCCTGTTTTCCTTCCCTAGCATTTTGAAGTTAAATTCCTCTTTTAAAATGTTCCTGAGGTCATATCAAATTTTCTTTTGAATTTGAAAAATGTTGCTTGTCATGTTGACTGTTATGTTCAGATCTTGTCTTTGTTTTTTATTTTTAATTCAAATGAATCAAAAGGGGAAAAACATCACAATACATCATGTGATTGCAACATAATACTTTGAGTTTGACACCCCTGGTTTTGTAGATAGATAGAAGAAAAGTGTATGCAGTTTTGTGTCTTTAACAAGAGAACTCACTTCAAGGACACTAGTCTTAAATTTTCCCAATAAGGCATAAACACCAATATATGAATACATAGCAGTGGTGGGTTCAAATTTTTTTAATTACCAGTTCTGTGGGCGTGGCATGACAGTCATGTGACCGGATGGGAGTGCCTGGATGGGCGTGGTCATGTGACTGTGGGCATGGCCAGATTGATGTCACTCGCATGGAGGGGCACCTCGCCTGGCTTCGTGGTTTGGCGGTTATATGACTGGGTAGGAGTGGCTTGGTGGTCATGTGACCGGGTGGGAGTGGCTTGGCCTCATTTTGCATGTTATGGTGAGAGAAGAAGCTTTTTCAAAGTCATCTTCCCCTTGATACTAGCCAATAAGATGAGATTTTGCTGTCAGAAGACTGCCTGATATACATTTCCAAATATTGTTTATCATCATTCTCTTGGTAAGACCGAGTGGAGAGATTTATAAAGAATAACAGAGTTGGAAGGGACCTTGGAGGTTTTCTAGTCCAATCCCTGCTGAAGCATGAGATGAGACCCTGTACTATTATGGACAATTTCTTCTTAAAAACCTCCAGTAACGGTATAACCATAATTTCTGAAGGCATCTCATTTTGCTAATTGTTCTGCCTTATTTCTAGGATGGATCTGTTTGATAGGTTTCCATCTCACAGATCTGCCTCACAGTTACTTTCAGTTGAGCCAAGCACCTCTTATTCTATACATTTTTTCTTGCCTGTGTAAAATCTTACTTCACTCTCCATTAAATTGCATTTTTGGTGCCTTATTGCAATATTCCAAAATTCTCATAGATCCTTCACAAAGAACCAGTTCTAATTTAACTGGAATACAAAACAATCTTTCTGATCTGGAATTCCCTGACTCACCGCCCGTCCCCGCTCCTCAACACTTCTCAATGTTTTCTTATTCTTTCCTTTCTGCTATGTACAGAAATGTGCTTCTCTTTTACTGCTCATTTTCAAATTAACCCTCCCCTGATGCCTACTCCTGAATTTCATTCAGGTAAACCCCAAAAAAACACACTTCTTTCCTAAGTTGTCAAAATGAAAAGTGCTCCAAAGGGAATTACTCAGGACGGTGACATTAGCAATTCATAAATATAATTATGAATTATGGGGACTTAACAAACTAATTAAGCAATGAATTGCCCACTTGGGCAAGGGGTAGGGAAGCAGCAAAGGTCAGGGGTGACCAAAACTGGCAGTCGAGCAAATCAACTTACAAATACTGATCCTGATGGCAAGCTCCAGCCAGCAGCAGTGGCAGGAGGAGAGGGCTGTGGTGACAGGAATGGCAAAGCCGCTGGCCTGAAGCCACCAGCCTGGTAAGCTTGCCACCTCCCGCCCCTGCTGCAACAGCGGCAGTTTTGGGAGATGCTGGCCAGCAGGGGGAGGGGTGCTGCCTGACCCGGCAAGCTTTGTAGTCACACGGCTGCGAAGCTTGCCGGGATGCCCCCTACATCCCCACCATAGCTGCAATGGCAGCCACTTCGGGAGATGCTGGCTAGCGGGGAGGGAGGGGTAGGCTACCACAAATGTTTACCTGTGTGTAGGCAGGAGGAGGCAGTTCTGTGGATGCATGTGGCGAAGGCGAGGCAGGGCGAGGTTCTGAGCCAGTTCAGGGGTGTGGCCAGCCAGTGCCACTATGGTTCGGCAATGCAGGCCAAATTACCACTACTGGTTCACCTAACCCAGTGCAAACCTGTAGGAACCCACCTCTGATACATAGCTATAATAAAAGTAGCATATGTTTAAAACTACAGATAGTTTTTGATTTATGATCATTTGTTCAGCAATTGTTCAAAGTTGCAACTGTGCTGAATGAAAGGGGTTTCCAACATTTGAGTTATCGCAGCATCCTGGCGATCACATGATTGCAATGTGGGTGCTTAGTGCCCACTCATAATTACTATGTGGCAGCATTCCATAGTCAAATGATCACAATTTCTTATTCCATGCTGTCTTTCCATGAGCAACGTAAGTGGGGAAATTAGCAGAAAGTTGGAAGTTGCAGTCACACAAGGTCCTTGCTGAACAACTCAGTCCCACTTGCCATCGTAATCCAAGGATGGTTCACCGACAAATGCGCGATAGACATATGCGTGCTGACAAAATTGCGCCGTCAAAATCGCTAATTGATTTTCGACAAAATCATGCCGACAAATGCGCAATGACAAAATTGCATCATCAACAAACTATAGACAGCCCAGTGAGTGTGCTGGGCCTTTAACATAGTGGGCCGTGTATACGTACGTTATAACCCTAACCCTAACCCTAAAAAAATTTCGATTTTATTGTGCTTGTTATCGTGCTTTTGTCGGCGTGATTTTGACGTCACGAATTTGTGGGTGCAATTTTGACGTCACGTTTTAATCGGCACTAGTTTGTCGACGTGCATATGTCTATCGCGCAATTGTCGGGTCACGCCCAAGGACTACTGTATCTTTATTATAGCTTAGAGTTTCATGTACCTACTGTATTTTTTGGAATATAAGATGCACCGGAGTATGAGATGCACCAAGATTTTGAAGAGGCAAATTAAAAAAAAAAGTTTTTGTACTCTGCAGATCTCCCCAAACGGCCCGTTTTTCATGAAAACGGCCCTATTATTTATCAAAATTAGCCTTTAGGGGGCTTATAGAGTGCTGCTGAGGGTGGGAGGGGGGGAATGGCCTGTTTTTCACTCATTTCTTCCCTCCCGCAGCCCCCAGGAGCACTCTAGAAGTCTTCTAAAGGCTATGCACGGCCATTTTGGTGAAGGGGGCGGGTTTTGGGGAGGCAAAAAATGCTGTATTGTGTATAAGACACACCCAGATTTTCACCCTATTTTTTGAGGGGAAAAAGTGTGTCTTGTACTCCGAAAAATACGGTATGTTGGTATAAAACCAAAATGAATAGGTTGCTCTACTCACAATCTCAATTTTCAGAATTGCACTTGCAGCAAAAACCAGGCAAAGACTTACAAACACATGTGCACAGGGTAAAGGCCTCTATTTGCTAGAGTCAGTCACCATACATCATTCACAATCCCCTCTCCTCTGAATCAAGGCCATTGATTTAGGGTTTTGGGCTGGTTTCTTAGGCAAAAACCAGGAGACTATTCGTTCTAGTCCTGCCTTGGGTATCTCTTAGCCCAAATCACCTCACACGGTCAATGTGGGGCAAATAAGAGAAGTATCGTTCTAGTCCTGCCTTGGGTATCTCTTAGCCCAAGTCACCTCACAGGGTCAATGTGGGGCAAATAGGAAAAGTATTTTTGTTTTCCCAAAAATACAACCTGTCCTGAAACTAAAGCCTTGCCGCATTTTTCACGTGGGCAAAAATATGAGCCCACCCCCGAAAATAAACCCCTGTAGAACACCCCTGCCTCCAGCCAGACAGAGCACCGCTCACTGACATAGCGGTATCCTGAAGGTGCCAAGCCGCAGGAACCGGGGGGGGGGGAGAAAGGCGCTCACATTGCTTGCCACCTTCGGGATACCGCTAGGTTGGGGGAGTGGCGTTCTGCCTGACCAGAGGGGGCAGTTGCCCAGCTCTCCCTGCAGCAGCCGCCCTGCCGCACTCCAAGCATAACGTCTTCTCTCTGTAAGAGAGTCTTCCGGACAGAAAGTCTTCCAGCAGCCAGCCCACAACCATAGAGCGCACTCCTAGAGCGGCCGCTGCTGGAAGACTCAACCGAATTTGGGAGTTTGGAACCAGAGAAGACGTTATGCTCGGAGCATGGCAGCGACGGCGGTTGCTGCAGGGAGAGCTGAGCCCGGACATGTTGAGGCTAGGAGGCATGCCTGCTGGGGGTGGAACAGGCGCTCGCGCAACCCCCGTCTCCAGCCCGGCAGAGCTGCATGCACTGACCTAGGGGGTATCCCTAATGTGCCAAGCCGTGGGAGCTGGGGAGCGGGCAGAATGCCACGTGGCTTGGCACCTTAGGGATACCCCCTGGGTCTGTGAATGGCGCACTGCCTGGCTGGAGAGGGGGTTTGCCGGGTGGTTGCTCATGAGCTTGGTCACCTCATGGCTGCTTCGCCCCTGAGGCTGTGCCCGGCTCTTTGGGAGCCAGTTTGCAAGGGAGCAGCCACCCAGCAACCCCAAAACAATAAGCCCTCCCCTATAATAAGCCCAAGGCCATATTTTGTAAGTAAAAAGAAAATAAGACCCTGTCGTATTTTCGGGGAAACAAGGTAGGTATGTTCATCATCTTGAATTATTTGTTTTAAAAAATAATAAAGCTGGGATAAAAAATTAATAATCAAATTCCATCTAAATCAGAAGACAATCTTATATAGTTTAGGGGAATGTATTTTGCATGCCTCTCTTAGGAATTACCTATCTCAAATTTCTTACTAAGTAAGTATATTGCTGGGAGCATGTATAACAAAAATTCTCGAGTCTACTTTTCATCATAAAGAAATCTGAAGCCTCATAAGCAGTCCAGCAAGCAAATTAGTCAAACAGATAATGGACCTACAATAGGTATATCAAGCTCTGTTGAAGCCATTAAGGGTTGGGGGGGTATTCATTATAATTCAGTCTCTACAATCACAGTAGTTCCAGCTTTACTGGAAAAGATAACATAAGGCAGGGTGTCAAACTCGTGACCTGCAGGCTGATGCGTCACATGCTGGCCACGACCCACGGTTTAGCAAACTAGGGAAAAGTCGCTATACATCATGTGATGACAACTTGATGCGAGTTTGACACCATTGTCATAAGGGAATTGGCATACTCAAGATTTCTCAGGCCAATGAACTTAGGCCCACCAAACCAATAGTTTCTCATTCACTCTGCTAGGGAAATAAGATTTACAGTATGTATTATTTAGAAGCAAATATCTCATAAAACGTACAGCTTTTTAAAAGTTGTACTTGTTTTTTGCAAGATGAAAAGAAGTAAGTGAACAAGAAAAGATGGAAGCAAAATGAATTTATGGATATTTGAATGGGATGAGGAGAGACCAGAGAAGCGTAGGAAGGCAGAGAAAACAGGGAAGGTTGGGAAGGTTGAAGGAATAGCAAGTGGAGCAGTGTAATATTGGGGCAGAGCAGGAGGAGAAATCAGCATTGGGTAAAGCTGAGATTTTTGGGATGGAGTGGCAGGTAAGGATGAGAGGGCATTGCCATGAAACATAGATGTTTCAGTGCTGGGTATTTCTACTTATGTGAGCAATAGTACTAGGGGATTCTTCTGGTAAACCAATACTACCTAAAATATTTGGGTTCTTTAAGCTCATATTTTAAGTAACTTTTATTTTGGTGATGAAACTTTTATTTTAATATTGATGTGTTAATACATGTAAACTGGTTGTGCAAGTGAATAAGAAACACCTGTCTTGAGCTCGTGAATTTCTAGAAAATTTAGAAATGCGCAGCTAGTTCTTTCAATTAAGGCTTCACAATGAATTTTATTTCTTTTATAGGGTCTCTGACGCTACTATAAATGAACTAGTTACAGAAGCAATGTCTGGAATTTTGAGGCAGATTGCATCTGTTGTAATAAATGAAGAAAGGGAAAGATTTGAAGAAGAAAAACGTCAGGCTGAAAAAGAGAAGTAACTTTTATTTAACATTTGTTCTGACACAGTTTAAAGTTTCAGTGTGTACAAATTGCAGTACTACAGTATATTGCAGTATTGTGTTCTCTGAGCCAATCAGATGTGATGATAAAGGGAGAGATTCATTTAATTAGACATGCAAAGATACATAACAATGACTGTTGGGGGACTACCTATATAGTTAGGTTTGCCTGAATCTGTCACAGTAACCATTCACCATGCACTTTGTTAATTATTCATTTGGCTATTGTATACATATGTAGATCAGTTAATATGTAGAACCCCTTCATACTCTGAGGAATCTGGCTGCTAATGGTAAGAGTAGATTGCATGCTCTCATGTTCCGTCTTATATATTTCTCAATTGTGTGAGAATTATTTAAACATCACTAGTGTAGAGCAATAGATTGCACACAGATGGTTTCTTGATCCAACTCAAGACAGACAGACAGACAGACAGACAGACAGACAATACAACATAACCAAAGTTTGTAACTTAAATAGAACAAACTTAGTATTGTATCTTAGTAATGTTTCTATAAGTTATACTTAATACTTTATTTATAAGGCAGCTATTTTTTATTGGGAAACTTTGTTATTAAGGTGAAATTTTATTAACATATAATGATTGGAATTCATTCCATCATCATCTTAGACAAAAAAGGGAAAAAGAAGAGAGAATACAAATGGTAAGCAAATCACTGGGTGCAGAACTGATGGAAGAAGTAATAAAGCAAGAAATACAAGAAATTTCAGTTAAGGAACTAAAGTACGTGAGTTGTAGAACCATGTTCTTTGCTGACTGTTATGCCTTTATCATTAGTTTTATTATACTTGTTCTTAGGATAAATAACACTTATTTTTGCTGTCTTTCTGCCATTTTATAATTTGTCATTCTTCTTACTGTGGATGTTTCTAATACTCTGGCTCCAGTAATGAAATGTATATCTGTTTTCAAGCAGCTAGTTGCACTTTTATTTCTTTTCTCAGAACTGTGTATTGTGTTCTATGCATCTTAGGCTATTTATCTCCAACTGAGCATCTAAGTAAATACATTTCTTTTTTCTTTTTAGGACTTTCCCTGTTTTTAATAACATAATGATTTAGGCTTTTAAATAAAAGATAGCTATTACTATAACCACTTATAAGAAACTGAGAATTTTCTCAACCTTGATTTCAACAGTTTCCCCTTGCAAAGTTGTTCAGAAGCAGGGATGCATTGGGAACTGTGGAGGAGAAAGAGATATTTTCTGAGTTGTTTTCTTCTCACACAGTCATTGTTTATAAACCGGAATATTTTTCATAATGCAGCAATAATAAATAATTTCTTTTTATTTTACAAATGATAATTTAGTTCAACTTATCTAAGTCCATTTCTTAATTCAGTTTGTTCAGGCTTGTTTCTTCAATTTTGCAGAACTAGAAACATGATACTTTATATGCAGTGATCAATAATTTCCATTTAAACTATACAGCAGTTCTTATCAACAGTGTTATTTAATTTATTTGACATAACTTTTGCTTTTAAACAGTTATTGAATTGCTCTTTGAAATGAAATATTCTAATCATCTGTCGTATGACAGAACACCAGAAGTGCTATAATCTATCTTGAAATATCTGTTAAATTAATTTATTATATCTTAGGTGTGCTGTGGAGATAGATCAAAAGGCACGCATCATCCGGTGTTCACAGGAAATCTGTGCTGAAATGATGGATGCATTTTTGGAGAATGAAATTTTCCAAAATTCTAAGGAGACCCTGCAAGAACTTCAGTGCTTTTGCAAATACTTACAAAGGTATGTCAAGTGTATTAAAGTTGGCTGTTAAGAAGTTTAATTTTTCTCTTACTTATATCACATTTCTTCCACTAGAAAGCTTAGGATAAGATGTGTAAAATCTTTTCATTATTCTTGCAATTTTATTTTACAAGACATAACTACATGACAAAACTTGTCTCTTAAGTTTTAAATCATGGAAGTACTTCCCTTGCAAATTCTCCTGTGATCTCTAATTGTCATTTATAGTTTATATATCGTAATGTGTTTGCCTGGTCTGCTCTGAATTTATAGTTGCAATGCTGGTAAAGTTAGCTACTCTTACTTTTGCCTAACAAGTCCATCCAAGATAAACTTTTAAATGGGATTTGGGACTAAATCCAAAGATGAAACTTTATATGCAGTCTGGTTGGAGAGAAAAAAGCTTGGCCATTCATTCATTCATTCATTCTCTCTCTATAGCTGTCCATCTCATGCAGGTGGCTCTTTAAGGTGACTAACCTAGGAAGGCAACAAGAAAGACACATAACGGGGGCTAGCTGCCAGCACAAATGGCTGCTTGAATGGAGAGTTCTGTGAAGAGCAACTGGGTCTGGTATCTGGAGAGGTTTCTTGAAAGACTTTTGTAAACCGATGATTTCCTGTAGGGAAATCTGAAGAGAAGGTTGGTTTGGCAGGGCCATAGGACGGCAGTTCATGGTCTGCGCTTGAAATTTCCTTCATAACCTCGGGCGTGGAAGAGAGCGATCTGTAAAGACCGTCCCAGTGTGCTGATAGCAATTCAAAGTAAGCGAGGATTTATTACAGAGCAGGAGTCACGAGTGGCTTATCAGATTCCTGATCTTGGTGGAAGATATTTTTACTCCAAAAACAGCTCAAGAGACTAAGGGGCTCAAAGAAGGAGTGGGGTGGTTTTTCCCCCCTCTTCTATCCCCCCCTTTATAACAGCAATAGTACGCTGAGCGAAGACTGGAGACTTTTTTCTTTTCTTCTCTGAACTGTCTGAGGAGCCGAATCTAAACAATTAGTTAACACAACAAAGGAATCTAAACAATTAGTTAACACAACAAAGTCCGTCTGTAAATAACTCCGATAACATGGATACCTTCAGAGGGAAATGAGTTAACTATTGAAGGCCTGAAGAAGAAAAAAGCTTACTCGTGGCATTTGTATCTTGTTAGTCTGTATCTGGTTAACTTGTGGAAGAGTGATATCTACTGGCGAAATCTGGAATCCCTCCTCCCCCCATGGTATACCTTAAGAGAAAACAGAACTTTTGGTGACTATACCCCTTGGATAACAAGAGACCTGACTATTCGAGAACATTGATGTTAATCTTTGAACATTATTAAAAGAAACGATTGGAGAGAGAGAAAGAAGATTTACCGGACCAAGGGGACTCAGAATATTTATATAATCACTTAATTCAGCAGGGTCATATGTAAGGTTGAACTTAAAGGTTAGGAATTAATGTTATAAGACTACTATCAAAGGAACATATTGTTATTGTCATTGGTTTATTATTAAGATTATTAATTCCACCATTTTTGACATTATTGGCATTAGTATTGATTAATTAAGGAGATGGTTTGATTACAATATAATCAGTAATTATAAGGAATTCACTCTTAGAATTTACTCTTAGGTTAATAGAATAGATTGATAGAAATATAGAAATATAGGAATACTATAAGTATGATACATGAGAGGAAGTCTCTCTCATTCTCTTTCTATCCTATGATAACTGTTTTCATATAATATACGAATCCATTGATCATACTACCCCTTAATACCCCTTAAAATTGATTATTGAGTAGAGGAAGAGAGAAAAGGAGAGGGAAAGGAAGGAGAGGGAAGGAAGGAAGAAATAAAGAAGAAAGAAAGAAAGACTGGAGGAAGTTACGAGTGAGAGAAGAAAGTGGGAGTTCTGGAAAATATCTAAATTAGGGATCCAATTCTTCAAACAATGACAAGCATTGCAAATCTAACGAAAACTGGCACGGGGAGGAAGCCACCATCCCAGCCGTCTTTAGTGGCTGCCAGTCCTTCAAACCAAAGATCCTCTGAGGATATGCTCCAGAGAGAAAGATCTAATTCAACCAAGGAGCTTCAGATGATATTACAAACTATGCAAGAGACAATGGCTAAAACCATCAAGAACTGAAAAAGGATATCAGAGAAATAAGAAATGATACTGGAGAACTAAAGGAGAGGATCCAGAAGATGGATGATAAATTTGAGAAGTTCCAGAAACAGATCAATAAAAATGAACAAAGAATAAACATAATAGAAGGAAGGTTGGAGAAGTAGGAGAAAAAAATGGAGGAGCTGAGTTCTAGGCTGATCCAGGTAAACAAAGAACTTGAGTTAACGGACCTTACGTTAGAATAGGAGAAAGCGGCCCAATTTCTACGGTTTCAGAATGTAAAGGAAGAAAAAGGCGAAGATTTACCAGATATGATGGCAGACCTTATGGCAAAAGCTTTGGGAATAGGAAAGGATGAGATGGCAAGTGAGATCGATGAGACATATAGAATCCAGACAAACTATGCAAAAAAGAATAATCTCCCGAGAGAAGTCCATGTAAAGTTCATTAAAAAATCAATACGTGACGAGGTGCTGAATAGAACAAGAGAGGATCCCATAGCACATAATCAATGACAATTAACAGTCCTAAAACATGTACCGAGGAGAATCAGAACCAAGAAGGCCCTATCAATTTTTAACATCTGTGATGAATGAATATGAAATTACTTCAGATAGTTGATGCCGGAGGTATACTGGTAACTTGGAGAGATAGAAGATTCAGAATAGACACAGTGGAACAAACGGAAGATTTCTACAATAATCTGGTTGGGCAGGAGGATGAGGAAGACGAAGGAGAACTGTTGGAAACAAGGATGCAAGGACTTAGGGCACAGATAAGAAGAGAAAAGGAACTAGCGGAGACAAGAAAGGAGAAAGAAGTTGTTTTAGAGAAAAAAGGGGAAAGAACCAAGAGAAGTGAGAGAGATAAGGGCAACAAGAAGCACACTTACATTTATATAACAATTATATAGAGAAAACAGAGACTGTGCAAAGGAAGGAATACCACAATATCTGGAAAAGTCAGATCTGCCAAAGATTCCAGAGGAAATAAAAGATATGCTTAATGAAGAAAGATCAAAATGGATTCTTCCCCAGAAGACAACTTAAAAACAATATGAGAATTATGCTGGACATTCTCGAATATTATGAAGTACATAATGAAAAACAGATTGCACTATTTTTTCTCGATGCCCAAAAGACATTCAACAATGTGAACTGGGAATTCTTGCATCAACAATTGGAACACATGGAATTAGAACAATATATACAAATCAAAAAGCCAAAGTAATAATTAATGGTGAATTAACGCAAAGTATAACAATCCAGAAAGTTACAAGACAAGGTTGTCCCCTATCCCTGCTGCTGTTTATATTAACCTTAGAAGTTTTAGCTAGGAATGTACGTAAAGAGAAACAGATAAAGGGACTAAAAATTAAAAAGGAACAATTTAAGTTACAGGCTTTTGCGGACGATCTAGTGTTTGTGTTAGAAGATCTTATAACGTCTGGTATGAAACTTATCTAGGAATTGACAGAATATGGGAAAGTAGCGGGTGTAATGATAAATATGACAAAGACTAAAATGCTGGTTAAAAATATCACATCCAAATTGAAAGAGGAGTTAATGAAGAAATTGGGTATCCAAATTGTTAAAAAAGTGAAATATCTATGTATACACTTATCTGCGAAGTGTGTGTCCATCAAAGAAGACAACTATACTAATCTGATCAACAAAACTAAGAAAGACCTAGGAAGGTGGAAAAATCTACAATTGTCCCTGATGGATAGGATTGCAGTTATAAAAATGAATGTACTGCCAAAATTTCTTTTCCTATTTCAGAATATTCCAATTAAATTAGAAAAAGGTTTTGTTAAGGATTTGAATCAATTGGTTTCAAAATTTATTTGGCAGGGAAGAAAACCAAGAATAAAACTCAAAGCCATGCAAGATACTAAGGAAAAAGGAGGATTTGGCGTACCATATTGGGAACTTTATTATATTGCGGCCACCCTAACATGGTTAAAAGAATGGATCATGTTGAGAAATAAAAGATTACTCAAATTGGAAGGTCATGACCTCCAAGCAGGATAGCATGCCTTTCTGTGGTATGAAAAAGGATCTGCACATAAATATTTCAATAGATACTATATCAGACAGCCCCTATTATTAATATGGAACAAAATTAAACACAACCACTATACCGAAACACCCATTTGGCTATCTACGCTGGAAGCATATATACACCCAAATTTAATTAATATGGAAAATATTGTTACATATAAAGAGTTATTGAACAGACAGGGGGAGATTAAAACTAGATTAGAATTGGCATCACAAGGGGTACAAGTAGAATGGTGGTCTTATTTACAGATACAATTAAGGTTTGCACAGGACAGGAAAAAGGAAGGTATTGCTAAAGATTACACAGTATTAGATAAACTTTTGATTAGAGACAGAAAACAAGTTGATCAAAGTGCTGTATAGATTTTTATTGGAATATAAACTCGAGGAAGAACATGTCAAAGAAACTATGGTCGCCGGGGGAAAAAATTTTGGTTATAATGTAGAATTGGCTAAGTGGGAAAAACTTTGGATACTTAATCGGAAACTAACTTTGGCTACAGCGTATAAAGAAAATCTTTATAAGATGTTCTACAAATGGCATCTTCCCCCAGCACGGCTCTCCAAAATGTTTAAAAATCTGGCCCCAAATTGTTGGCAGTGTAAAAAAACACCAGGCACTTTTTATCATATGTGGTGGACATGTAATGAGGCCAAAAGATATTGGAAAATGATTCAATCATGGTTGGAACAAATGGTGGGAGACCATATTTTGTTTAAACCAGAAATTTTTCTCCTAGGAATAATACTGGAGAGGTTTAAGAAAAATGTACTCTATCTAATTATACATGTATAATATGCGCAGTATTGGAAAAAAGAAAATACACCATCAGAGCTAGATATAATCAGAAAAGTGTTGGTCTGTGCAGAATCAGATAGGCTCACTCTTGAACTTAAAAATAAAGGGGAATCAGAATATTTTGAAGTCTGGAACAGATTTTATGATTGGTATAAGACAAGGTGACAAGACTGGAACAAACTGTATATATTGTGATTGGACAGAACGATAGATAATGCACTAAGTAGGCTAATAGTTAATGGTTGAGACTAATTGTGTATAAAGTGAATGTATGGTCACTTCAACTCTGCGGTACTGCATTGTTTTAAAAGTAAAAATAATAGTTCTACAAGTTGTGTATTTTGGCAGTCAATGAACCTTACTTGTACATTCTCTTGAAGATGGAAAGAAGCTGTTTTGGCCCGAAAGAAATTGAAACGACAGATGAGAGCGTTCCCAGCAGCACCATGTTACGTAGACCCAAAAGATAAATTGAAAGCCCTTTCACCCTCTGCAGAGTGTCCAATTGCCAGGGAGCATCTAATTAAAAGAATTGTGAACTTGGGACATGCCGGGACTCTTGGTACCGCCTGCCTGAGGTAAGTACTGTCCCCACATACATGAAAGAACAGCATGTAGCAGTTACCTCTTTCCTCCCCATGTTATGATGGTATCAGGATGATGATATGTCCAACATGGTGTTATCATGAGCCATGGTGGCGCAGTGGTTAAGGGTGCAGTACTGCAGGCTACTTCTGCTGACTGCCGGCTGCCTGCAATTTGGCAGTTCAAATCTCACCAGGCTCAACATTGACTCAGCCTTCCATCCTTTTCTGAATTGAATAAAATAAGGACCCAGATTGTTGTGGGCAATAGACTCTGTAAACTGTTTAGAGAGTTGTAAAGTACTGTAAAGTAGTATATAATAAGTGCAACTGCTATTGCTATCATGCAAATGATACAATATCATTCCTACTCCCACTTCTCACGATGCTTTGTATGTTATCCTGAGGAATTGGCACATTTTTTCTCTCTGATCACTTCCCTTGTCTTTCTATATTGGAGGATATATGCTGCAGAGAATTAGGGCCAGTCATTTCTGATGCATCTACATCAAGCATTTTGCTTGCTGCTTGTGTAAACGCTTTGAGATCCAAACCAACAATGTGTCATTTATAGGGCAGCCTGTCTGGGGAGACCTGCGGTTTGAAATGGGAGGAGCAGGATATTTCCTCTGCTATTCTTCCAATATCCTTTCCCTGAGAGCTATACATTTCTCCTCATTCTTCAGTTGCACTTTCTGTAACTTTTAAGGAGTTCTCAGAGTGATGCCATATTTTTTGGAGTATAAGACTCCAAATAAGGGGCTGAGGGGGAAATGAGCTACCCCTTAACTTAGAGACAAAAGCCAAGCAAAGAGTGGAGAATCAGCACAATAAGACAAGGAGCCCAGAGTGCCTCAGCCCAAAGTCCTGGGAGGTCCACAATACCTGAGATACCCATTGCTCTTACCTGGGACCCTGCTTAACAACCTGCATGGTCACTTGCAACCAAGAGTGCAAGAGATTGAAGTAGTCACTTGGGCAATCACATGATGTCTCACTTAACAACTGGTTTGCTCTACGATCGAGGTTGCAGTCCCAATTGTGATAGTAAGTTGAGGATTACCTCTATATAATTGTGGTGAATCAATCATGAGAGAGGTGTCCTTGAAATGAATTGATTTGCTTTTACTATTACTTGTCCCCCAATATGAGATTTTAATAATGTTTACATTTGTATTCAGTCCTACCATTTTTTTAATGTCTTAAAAGGCCTGGGTATGGTCAGAGTTGGTACTCAGCATAAAATAAAAATAAAATACAGTACAGCTATGTTATTCTATCAAAGAAAATATTACAGGGGGACTTTTTAAACTGATAGATGTTCTTTGCATGGCAAATAATGTTTACTTCTAATTTATATCTACATCTGTAATGTTTTGACAATTAGCAGATATTTTTCTAAGATATACTGGATTTGTTCACAGCATAAATAACAGCATTATAACAATTTGTAGTTGCATCATATCAGGAAATAAGAAACTATTCTTGAGTTTAGTTGAATGTTAGATGCAGGTTCTTATAAATTTGACAAATCAAAGAACACCAGCTGTTGGCTAGGTATGAATGAGAAATGTTTGCTGATTGATATAAAGAAGTGATTCATACATTGGTATTTATTTTCAGGTTTCAATGGATGCGGAACAAGACCATCCACCAAATGAAAGTACAGCATTTTTATCAGCAATTATTACAGTATGTTGGATTTTAATTACATTATTTTAGAACAAAGACTGAAAGCTTTGAGATTACCATCAATCATTCTAATATAACTAAAGTCATGAGACATTTAAGAATAATATATTTTGAACCAAAAAGAAATAAGCTTTATGACACTTGAACAGAGAAGAGATCCTTCTGTTTCATATGTCACCAGAAGTGGAGCACTGGACAAGATGCAGGGGAAAAGTAAAAAAATGACTGCCCTGACCCCTAAACTCCTCAGTTTTCTCTCTGTACAATGAGTTTTAAAATGCATTTAGACAACTGCTAATTATATACATGTTTCATCTAGTACATGACCTGCAAAAGTCCTTTTTAACAAGATTTTATAAGAATGAATTTTTACATGCCCTAATGCTTTGGAGTATATTTTTAGGGAGGAAAATCAAGTTATAAACTAGTATGTTTTAACCATTGTTTAATAAACCATTAAGATGATTCTTGTAGCAACTATTAAATTAATTACAGAGGCTTGTTCTGGAAACAAATTTTCAAGAGATTTATTTTTATTGTTCTTATTTATTGAAGTAAATAATTTTAAATGGCCTTGTTTTAAAGTAATCTATTTTTCTTGAAACACTCTTTAAGAAAATACAATCTACATTGAATATGATTACATATTTTAATATTATGTTGTGTGTCTCAGAGATACAGCATGGAGTCCACTAGATCTACCATCATTAATTGCTGAAAATATTCCTATGCAACAAGAAAAGATCTTTTGGAAAGCACTGCTGGTGTTGCCAAGTTATGATGACTATCCTGCTGAAGATCGTAGCAGGTACTGCTTGAATTGAGACAGTGCAAGAGAGTCAGAGTTAGTGTGTTGCTTGTGCAGTTCTCAGGTTGAATAGGATATTGTTGATCCTATTCCCACTCATATCTTGTTAGTAATAATATGCTGCTGTCTAACGAAGTGTTTCAGCTCCTAAGTACATTGTTCATAATTTCAGTCTTCTAGAACAATGTTTGTTCTGCTTTTAAAACCTCTTTTGCTATTTCTTTCAACTGCATACTAACTTCTCACTTATTTGGCCCATTTGCCACATTTTCAATTCCTCAAGAGTTCTCTATCACCAAGGAGAGCTTTTTTATTTGCTGCAGGAAGCAAGCACATGTGCTTTTTTGCCTTGCCTTGCCCATTGTTTTCCTATCAGGAGAAAAATCTTTAATATTTAGAGGCTAATTCTCATTATTGCCTCCTGTCTTCCAAACTCATGGTTAAAGAACAGGAAGAAGTATTATACTGGCTGGCCTCCATAGGAATGGCTTGCCCAGCAGTAAACCTTCAATTTTTCATGTCCTCATTTCACCTTTGAATCTAAGGGGTGGTTTTCCTGTGTGTGATGTGGGACTGGGCCAGGATCACCAGAAAAGGATGCGGGGGCAGAGGAGAGCGACCCCAGGCCCTGGACCAGGGCAGCAACCTCCAAACTGGCTGCCCAATGCCCTTCTAGGGCAACCACTCGAGGGATTTCCGGCAGACAGCAGGAACAGCATGCCAGGGGCCCCAGCCCATTGCACAGACCGAGATCACCAGTCAGGGGCTTCAGCCCTTTTCCCTCTTCTACTGGGTCTCCTGCTAGGGCTTTCAGCACCATAGACAGGAGGTCTCACCTTCCCCCTCCATCTCCTAGGGAAGTCCCTCTTGGGGGCACTTCCCGGGATTATCTCCCTTCCCCTACTTTGGCCCCTGTTGAGGCTGTGCCACATGGGCTATTGGAAAATCTGGAGCTTCTTCCTGAAAGCATCAGGAGGCTTATTGCCTCAGCCATTTCTAAGGGCATAGCCTCTGGGTTAAAGCTTCAAAGGGCCCATTCCCTAGGCCACAGGGAACCCCGTGAAAGATCACAGGTCAGGGGGCCTCTTCCAGGGAGGCTTCTAGGGCCTGCTCCCCCTCCATGGTCAGCGAAGGGTCTGTGGTGGGAGAGGACGCCCAGCGTGAGGTGGATTTCTCTGATGATGAGGAGGTTCTTCCTCCTGACCCTTCCCGGGCCTGTTTGCTCCTTCGCATTTCAAAACACTCCTGCACAAGGCTAGGGCCACCACTAAATTGGGGTGGGACATCCCTGGGGCTCCTAAGCCACGGGACCCAGATCAGGCCATGTTTTCAGCTACATCGTCTGATGAGGAGGAGGTCCAGTACCTCCTCTTTTTCTGGAGGTTGTGAAGAAGCAGTGGCCTTCAGCATTTCCCAATCTAGGGAGCAACGACCGTCGTTTCTATAATATTGATCAGACTTTTGCACAGGCTCTCCAGGTCCCTTCTGTGGATACGCCGGTGGCAGCATTGGCTACCTCCTCGACCATACATAGTGTTGGGTGACGCTGCTAATAACCTTAAACCTGAGGATAGACGGGCAGAACTTACCTTACATAAGAATTTCCAGGCCGCTGCATGGGCCTTTAAGTCAGCGGCTGTGGCGTCCTATTTTAACCGCGCCACGGTCTTACGGCTGCGCCAGTTGCGGGATCGTATTCCAGTGACTGATGAATGCCTCCTTCTGGATATTACCAAAATCATGTCCGCAATCCAGTTCTCTGCTGATGCTATGCTTGACTCAGTCAAGTATGCATCTTGAGCCCTGTCCACTTCTGTCAGTGCCCGGTGCCTCCTCTGGCTACGGAATTGGCAGGTGGACAATAAGAACAAATTGATTTTGGCGACTGTGCCTTACTTGGGCTCCTCCTTCTTTGGGAAGGCCCTAGATCTGATCCTAATAGAGAATAAGGATAAGAAGAAGGTGCTGCCCTCCACTGCTAAACGGGTGGAGTCTCGTTTGGCGCCGTATTACCGACAGCCCGCATAGGGCGCCCGAGCCAGACTATCAGAACCAGAGGTACTTCATGCCCAGGTCAGATAGGCAGAACTCTTGCCCTTATTACCCGGACAGGATCCGGTTTCAGAGTCATAGGTGGCCGCCTGGCTCTTTTTGCGGATCAGTGGGCCGAGATCACCCCGGATGCCTGGGTCCTATCCATGGTGAGGGACAGTCTGAGGGTAGAATTTCTCTCCTCTCCCCTGAACTTCTTCAGGACATTTCCCCCATCAAGGAATTCGGATCGGAGTCACTGGATGGATATCGCCATTCGCCATCTCCTGGAGATCCAGGTGATAGAGCTGGTTCCGCTGGCAGAGCAGGGGTTGGGGTTTTACTCCAATCTTTTTATTGTTCTGAAGAATTGGGGGGGGTGGAGGGCGATCCTCAACCTCAAGAGACTGAACGCTTAACTGGTTTACAGGCGCTTCAAGATGGCCTCCCTGAAGTCAATTTTGCAGGGGATCAGGAAGGGGGATCACTTAACGTCAGTGGACCTCACAGAGATTTATTTGCACATATAGATTCTTCCCCATCACCGCAAATATTTCAGGTTCTCTCAGTGAGGAAGCCACTTTCAGTACAGGGCTCTTGTGTTCAGGCTGCTTCAGCCCCACGCATCTTCACAAAGGACTTGGCGGCATTGGCGGCTCACCTACGGTCTATTCCAGTGAGACTCCAATGCTACCTCAACGATGTCCTAGTTCAGGCCCAGTCTCCCTTGCGGGCACGGCGCGATCTACAGCTCACTAGCCAGACATTGCAAGCATTGGGGTTTTCCGTGAACTTTGCAAAAAGTAATTGTTCCCATCGACAAGAATTCTTCATCTCGGAGCGATCATAGAATCTGTGACAGGATGGGTCCTCCTCTCTCCGGAGCATCGATCGAGCCTCTGGACCCTGGTTCAGCAGGTGCGCGCAAGAAGGTCCGTTCCCATCTTGGACCTGTCCCGGCTCCTGGGCATGATGGTTTCTTGTATTGGCATAATACCATGGGCGCGTCTGCATGCCAGGGCTCTTCAGTGGGCGCTCATCCTGTACCAATGGTGGGTGCGCTGTTAAGGATGTGCAGGTCGTAGGCTCCCGAGCACAGATAATTGGCAGCCATGCAGTTGTCCCAGACTGCAGATCTGGTCCAGGTGGCAGCATGGTCAACCAGGGCTCCATTCAAGGACATTTGCAGGGCGGCCATGTGTTCCACCCCGTCGCCCTTTATTCACCATTATTGACTGGATGCCTTGGCATCCGCTGAGGCTTCCTTTGGTCACAGAGTTCTCCAACATGTGATAGCCTGTGAAACATCCAGCTCCACGGAAATTGTGAATGTTGCGGTTTTGTTTTAAAGTGTTGTCTTTGTCTAGTTTTCCCCCTTCTCTTGTCTATTGTGAGCCGCCCGGAGTCCTTCGGGAGTGGGCGGCATATAAGACAAATAAATACAATACAAATACAAATACAATAGCCACCCCAGCTTCTACGTCCTAGACTCCCTCCCTAGGGATGATAGCTTGGGTACGTCCCATGTGTAGCTCCTCCCACATCACACACAGGAAGTAGGAATGTTGGTCCTTACCTGAACGTTAGTTTTCTGTGTGGATGTGGGAGGGGCTACATCTCTCCATAGCAAGATGTCGTGATTAGGTGAAGGGCTGGGGATGGCCTGGTTGTCTTGTTATGCCTTTCAAGTGGACTGCTTGCTGCGGCCTTATGGAAAACTGGGAACCAAAGGAAAGGAGGAGGTGTGGCTAAGAAATTCCCTCAGTGTCTAGACCAATTAGGCTGTGTTGATACCCATGCGTAGCCCCTCCTACATCCACACAGAAAACTAATGTTCAGGTAACGACCAACATTCCTATAATATTTAAAAAGTAAAATATTTAATTTATATTTGCATTCAATGAAAATTAAGTTCAATTAATGATAATATTATTTTCCTCCCATATATTATTATCCTAATGCTGTCACGTTGAACATTACCTTTGGGAGGGATTCTGAGGGCTGCACTCCCAATAACCTTGATTAAACTCTTCAGGTTATATGCTCCTAAATTAGAGAGGCAGGAACAGATAATTTTGGAGCAAGGGTCTGGAAAGTATTTTCTGCATATTTTTAGGTTAAATCTAGATAAATTTTCTAAGACAAAATCATTATGCCCTGGAAAAGTGGATAGCCTTTTGCATGTTTATAGTTTGCAGGCTAGCTTTTGAACACAGTTCGTGATTTATAAATGCAGAACAGGGAAGAGAGGATTATAACTTAGAGGCAGTATCAATGTCACTAGCCAATGCAGACGGCTATCTTTGGATAGTCTGTAGGCTAAGAGTGCTATCAATTTTATATAAATAAAGTTCAATAGCTTCATTAAAGGTAGCTTAGTATTGCTGTAGGTGAAGATATCCCAGTGAGCTTATCTTTGATTCTGGTGGAGATAGCATCCATGCATGGGTTAACTTTGTCAGTATCCAATAGGACTGAGTCTACAAAGTGTAACGTCATAGCTTCTGAGGAAGCTCCTCCCAGATTTTTAGACTCAGTTCTCTTGGACTGGCTGTGCTCTCAACTCTCTCCTCCAATTTTGGACTAAAAAAAAATCAAATTCTATAATTCGGTTTAAATTTCTCAAAAAATTCCCCAGCCTTCAGTTGGATTCAGAAAGGCAGGGGAGAAGAGTTTCGTGGCTTTGTGCCCTTGTCCTTGGGCAGGGAGGGTGCCAACGGTCGGGAGTGGCCTTACAAGGCTTAGCAGGTGGCAATTTCTACCAAGAGACAGCCCAGGCGGAGAACTTGGAGGCCGCTGTCTTTTGCCACTCGCCGTTTTCTCTCTGACAACTAGAGCTCCACGGTAGCCTCAAAGGCTCAGCCACTGCGGCAAACAGATCTCTGCTGCTGGCCCTCGCCACTGCAACTTCTTTTAATGCCGCCGCTGACGCCACCGCAACCAGCACAGGCACTGCCACAACAGCTCCTTGTTGCCTACGCAGTTAGAGGCCTCAACGATCCTGTCTGGCCCACGAGGCTCGGATTGTCTCAGATTGCCCCTGTTACCCACAGGTTCCTGACTTGAGAACTTGCCAAAGTCCTGGACTTTCTTACTGAAGTTCCATTCGAGCCATTGAGGTCTGTCTCCTTACAACATCTAACCCTGAAGGTGGCTTTTCTAGTCATTGTCACCTCGTTGAGATAGATTTCAGAATTGGCCCTGTCCATCAGGGACGATCTGTGCGTCTTCCACTCAGATAAGGTCGTCCTCCGCCTCGACCTGACATTCGTACAAAAAGTGAATTCGGTCTTCCATACGACACAAGAGTTGATTTTACCAAATTTTTGCCCCAATCCAACTCAAAGGCTCGAGTGCAAGTGGCACATCCTAGACGTATGCCAAGCTCTTCAGATTTACATCAAAAGAACTGCAGACTTCCATCAGTCCGAGGTGTTATTTGTTAAGATCCTCCATCGCCAAGGCATACTCAGCACATGCCCTGACTCCGCCTTTGAATGTCACAGCACACTCAACAGTCAGTGCAGCCACTTCAGCGGTGTGGACCACCCAGGCCTTGGTGGAGGAGATCTGCAGGGCAGTCACGTGGACCACTCCATCTCCATTTGTCCGTCACTACAAGCTCGATAAATATGCATCAGCAGAGGCTGAATTTGGTCAATGGGTATTGCAGCAGGTTCTTTCCATGCATGGACCCTAGGTCACTGCACGATCCCTCCCGTTGGACAAGCCAGGCTTTGGTATGTCCCATACATGGATGCTATCTCTACCAACTTTGGAGAATGGGTGTTGGTGCTTACCTGATACACCCTTTCTCAGGATGGTGGAGATAGCATCCATCCCCACCCTTTTTTTCTTCGTGCAGACCTAAAACCAATGAGTAGTCAAGAGGAGAGATGGGCATCATAAATCAGTCAAATACAGTACAGCAGTCTACTATTCAACTTTGTCAAAAGCTGGAAGGAGCTTCCTCAGGAGCTATGATGTTACACTTCTTAGACTCAGTACTATTGGATACTGACAGAGTTAACCCATGCATAGATGCTATCTCCACCGTCCTGAGAAAGGGTGTATCAGGTAAGCACCAACACCCATTCTCAATCTATGCTGTACTTTTTTTCTTCTCTATAATACAGCACAATGCTTCCTTTCTTGTCTTCTCAGCACAAATTCTTAGACTGGAAAAGTAAAGGCTATGGTATATTTATACCATATATACAATCAATAAAGTCAAGTAATACTAATTGGTTGGCTAACTTAGGATTCATTGAATCCCATTAAACCTAGTAAGGATTTTTTTCTCAGAGTAAGCATGAATGGGACTAGACTCTGTTTTTTTAACCAAATAGTCAAATTGAGAAAATACAAAAAATACACAAGAATACAAAAATACAGCAGAGAAAATACACATTGCAACTGCAAATCATGTGGAATAGAACTATAAATAGTCCAGGTAAGGTTGAGCCTCTTCAGTGATTGTTGGGGTGTTTGAAATTAACGAATTAATGTTGTTCACATTGCACGCTACTATTGCAGGTTCTATAGATTTATTTCCATAAGCTGATTTTAATCAGTGCTTCAAAGTCTAATATTAATTAAATATATCTTCATCGTTATACCATTTGATAAATTAATGGTTTTTGTATGATAACAAATATTTAACATTTTACTTGGACATAATGCTAGGAATCAAATCTGTGATACAGTTCTGAAAGTACTTATTTCTTTTCTGATTATAGAATTCTAATGGAATGGTTGAAAGCTAAATTTCAAATCAACAGAAATGAAGAGGAATCTGCATCTCAGGCAAATAGCAGAATTCAGACACTTGCACTGCATACATCTCTCCAGTCACAAGAAGATCAAGAAACCTGTCTTAATGTGTGCATAAAGGTCTGCTCAAGTAATAATTTTCTGATGCCCCTATCTTGACAGATAGTCTAAAACATATTCTGTTTTGGGCAAAGACAGTGCCGTTCTGTACTCAAAGTAGCTGTAGTAATTCAAAGATTGTGGGAAGGCAGGACATAGGTAAAGAAATGAAATCCATAATCAGAGAATAGGGTCTTGAACAGACCCTGTGGATTGATTGCTACTTTTAGTTCAGCTATGCCAGAGCGAAAGAGGTTCAGAAACAGAAGCATGAAAACTTTAGTCTGGGTTAGTAATTAAGGGCTAAGAAGACTCAGGTTTAAGTCCACCTACAGCCATAGAAACTCTCAGAATTTTGATTCATTTCAAGACTGATGGGTTTAAATCAATGTCTCCCAACCATGGCCATTTCCAAGACTTCACCTGCCAGAATTCTTATTAATGGCCATGCTGGCAGTGGAATTCTGGAAGTTGAACATATGCCGAGAAATGATTAAGGCTGGGAAACATTGGTTTAAATCTTACTAAGAAATATGAGATTAAAAGACAGTAAGCTTGCAACAGGCTTTATTGCAGCAACTAGCGCCCCTCTTTGAGGGAGACAGGTGGTTTGGAAATATAAAGTAAAAATAAACTGTCATCTAAATGTTTAAAAAAATTATATTTGAAAGTATTAAAAAATCTGAATCCTTGGACTTGTAATGTTTTGAGAACTCTTTTATTCACAAAATGTTACTGCAGACTTTGAAGAATGCTTCTGAATTTTAAAGTGGGCACTTCTTTGCTCTTTCTATAAATAAATTGTTTTCCATGTCCTGTTTAGGTGGCATATGGAACACTTGTCACTTCTGAACTTGACGATCCAGAAACTTTGAAAGAACTACTTGGAACAAGTGGACTCCTTCTCCTTCTATCGCCTCAAGTAAGAAGTGATGATCCTGCAGAGGAAGATGTATATTGGCTTTCAGCCTTACTTCAGCTGAAACGGCTCTTGCAAGTAATACCTTTCCAACCAAAACTACCTCTTGTGGTTCTTGTCCCCAGTCTTGGAAATGAGACTGTGAAAAAGGAAGTAGAGGAAGGTATGTAAAGAACTTTGAACCAATATAAGTCATTTATGGTAATATTCAAGGTAGAAACAAATTTAATTAGCTTATAAATAATGTAGAGTTTAGAACTCCAAATAGAAAATCTAGGCTTTTGTCAAGGAAAGCTAGATCTGAGTCTTCTCAGAATAAGTTTTTTAGATGGATGATAATATTGGTTGGTATTTTCCCTTAAAAAAGGAGTTGGCTAGTACTGAGCCTCTGTAAGTACCTGCTGAGGCTCTCATTTTTCACCCTTTACCTAGTAGAGCGCTTGTGTTAAGTGCTAAAGTTTGCAAGGGACTAGGAAAGGGAAAGGAAGTTCTGTGGTTTTCATTCAGGTGAAGCTAGGGTTAGGGTTAGGGAGTGGAGGAAAGGTTTGTACATGAGTGCAGATCATGTAGTGAGAAGCTGCGTATGAGACCATATGAAAAGTTTTCTATGTGCATCTATATGTGAGGGAGAGCAAATTACATAAACATGTACACAAACATGCTAATTAATCTGTCTCCTAGCATTTGATATAATTAAACCTTTAAAGATTACTGACCTCTAGCTGACCTCTAGCTTAGACCGTTCGTATAGTTGTCCCTGTTTCTTCCTGTGCATGTCTGGGGAGGATAAGAAGTTGTGGATCAGCCCTAGATGCTACATACACCTAAAGTATTTTTATTAAGATTGCTATGGCCACAGATTCTTGCAAATCTAAATGTGCTTCTCTTCCTCCCTCTTTTACAGGTACTCCTTGACTTACAACAGTTTGTTTGAAGTTACAACAGCAATGAAGAAAGTGGTTTATGATTGGTTTTCACACTTACAACCAATGCAGCATTCCCATGGTTATATGATCAAAATTTGGGTTCTTGGCAACTGGCATGTATTTATGATAGTTGCAGAATCCCAGGATCATGTGATCGCAATTTGTGATTTTCCTAGCTGATGTCTGACAAGCAAAGGCAACAGGGAAAAACCAAATTCACTTAATGACCGCATGATTCACTTAACAACTGCAGTGATTCACTCAATAACCATGGCAAGGAAGGTCATAAAATAGAGTGCTACTCACTTAACAACTGCATTGCTGTGGTCATAAGTCAAGGAGTACCTGTATATATCATACGAATTAGGGAAGTGCCTGTTTGAGATGTTTTCATAACCGTCTCTCCTCATCTGAGTTTAAAGAGTGTTTACTGGTTGCCTTGGCAGTAAAACTCCTCTCCTTTCATCAAGATCATCCTCTTTATTCTCTGCATTATATGAATAAAGTGCAACTTCTTGTTTTCAAAGGTTTGATGCTGCCTGACTTGATTTCAGCTAAACTTATATCAAACTACAGTGTTGTTGAAATCCCAGATTCTGTCAATGATTTGCAGGGTTCCCGCACGGTAAGAACTTTTTATGGATGAAGTTTGTAAATCATGGCCAGAACAAACATGTCTTTTCCCAGGAACCCATTGCAGCAACAAAGGGCAGCTGTATGATTCCTGGAAAGATCACAGTTGTTTTAAGAAATTATTGACAGATGCACCATAGGCACCCATACATGAAACTGAACGTTGTAATCCCTAATTCTATCAGCTGTTATAATAGAACATTATTCTTTTTTTTAAAACAATTTTTATTTATTTTTGAACAAAGACAAACAAACATTAAAAAAAAACCATCTTCCATTACAAATTGTATAAAGTGTGTCAGTTGGTTACAGTATTTCCATGCATCTCTTCCATTGTCACCACCTGCTTTTCATATCAAATTTCATATTTTAAATTCACCTATATTCATGTATATCCCGATTATTATATCTCAACCTTAATTTGACTAATTGTTTTTACATCCTTTTATATATAATATTCAAAATCTAGAATAGGATTATATGATACCATTCTATTAAATCATCCTAAAATCATCCAATCGCAATACATCTTTATAACATATTCTAAATAAAGCTTTTAAACCTCCTCTCATATTCTCCATGTGTTGTTTATATAAAATTTCATATTATCAAACTAATATATATATATATATATATATATATATATATATATATATATATATATATATATATATATATATATATATATATATATATATATATATATATGTATTATCATTATCAATCATTATTTAATTATAGCTATTGTCACTTCATTTTATACATATGACTAGTGAACTAAATTTAGCTTAGTATTTATTATACATTTTCATTGCATCAATCTGTATCTTTCCAGTAATAGTGTAGTCTTTTATCCCTTGCCATTTGTAACATTAATATTCTAGTTACATCCTTTTATATATAATGTTCAAAATCTAAAATAGGATTATATGATAACATTCTATTAAATTTATTAAATCTATTAAAGAGCCGAGGTGGCGCAGTGGTTAAATGCAGCACTGCAGGCTACTTCAGCTGACTGCAGTTCTGCAGTTCAGCTGTTCAAATCTCACCGGCTCAGGGTTGACTCCTTCCGAGGTGGGTAAAATGAGGACCCGAATTGTTGTTGGGGGCAATATGCTGACTCTGTAAACCGCTTAGAGAGGGCTGAAAGCCCTATGAAGCGCTATATAAGTCTAACTGTTATTGCTATTGCTATTGCTAAATCATCCTAAAATCATCCAATCGCAATACATCTTTACAACATATTCTAGATAAAGCTTTTAAACCTCCTCTCATAATCACCATGTGTTGTTTATATAAAATTTCATATTATCAAACTAATATATCTATATGTATTGTTATCATTATTAATCACGGTAGTATAAAAGAAGAGCTGGACTATAATGTTTCAATCTAAGCAGGAGTCTTAATCTGGGAAGGATTTGACACAGGATTTGCACTTTATCTTTTCTCTTGGCAGATTGTGAATTTATTGTCTCTGCTTTTATCCACAGCTCTCTAAGGCAATACAGTGGTTGGTCACTCAGTGTCCACAGTCTATCAGACTTTGCTGCCAGACCATCATGCAGTACCTTGAAGATGGCCTTCACTGTCATTTCACCCAGACTTTCTACCAAGATAAGTGGGAGAGACATATGGCTGGGTTACCCTCTCAAGACCCTAGCATCATAATAGAGCTGTACAACAGTGTGATACAGTTTCTGGCTGAAGTTGCCACTTCAGAAGATCTCAGGGATTTGTCCTGGCCTGTAACCGAATTTGCAGAGGCTGGAGGCAACAAGTGGCTTCCCCACCTCCAGTGGAACAAACCCAGCCATCTTGCATGGCTAAAGAAGGCTCTGCTGTCCTTTCAGATTCCACAAATGGATGTTCCTCCTTTCGGCGGTAAGAACCTTCTATCTAAGGGCAGATCGCAATTTTAATGTGCATAGAGATTTAAAATTGAATAAGCAGGCATGGGTTAATGTGTGTCTCGAAGGAATTGCAATGATTCGGTTGGCCATTCCCAGATTTCTTGTAGACATTTTATCTGAGTAAAGTTGGGATATAAAATAAAAACTGTGATTTCCCCATAATTTGGCATAGTAAAATAAATGTGTTTCTGTTCCCCCTTCTCCCAGCTCCCTGGCTTCCTGTTTGTGCCATGATTTTCCAGTATGTGTCCCAAACAGCTAGCTCTCATCAGACCCAGGAAATACTCCAATCTCAGGTAGAGAATTTGTTGAGCAACATTTACTTGAAGTGGAAGGATCAGAAGCATGCCAGCGCAGAAAAAGATGGCCCTTCTGTTTGGGAAATTCCTTGGGATCAAATCTTGGCATTGTGCATTAATCATAAATTGAGAGACTGGAACCCTCCTCGCCTTTCAGTAGCACCGGGTAATAAAAATTATTTGAGCAATAATTTTTCAGTTTTGTTACAGATTTCTTTTTAAATTATATTTGATATATTAGTTTTGGAACCCTGTACTTTAGAAAAAGTGTTGTTTTTTCATTAAACATTATTTGGGGAGACATGATCAAGATATATAAAATTATGCATGGCATGGAGAAAGTGGATTTTTCCTCTCAAATGTTTCTTCCACTGAAACCAAGGTTTCAAAGGCTACTACTCTTGAACTTTCAGTGTTACCACCAGTTTCAAGGTAACATTTTTGGTAGTAATTTTTAGTAGCTCTGATTTGGGAAATGCTTGTCCAACCCTTTTCAGCTGAATATTCATAAAAATGCATGGGCTTGAAACACAATCTTATTTAAATTTAATATTAAACTTTATTATTATTTACTAGTCCCACCCCAACTAAAAAATCATCTCAATAGCAACTCTAGAAGCCTCACAGAGCGGATATTGTTTTTATGCTCTAAAAGTCTCATTATTCTTGATAAAGAAAATGTTTTATGTTTTCAGTCTTTTGGTTTAACTTGTTTTAGAAGATGATATTTTTTTAAAAAAATTAGTTAAAATTGCATTGAGAAAAACAAGTATTTATGCCATTAAGAGAAAAAGTCAAATCAATTTCTTTGTAGCATGTTAATAAAAATTTCTGAAATAATAACTTCAGTAAAAATACCAAGCTTATTCATTTCCATTTTAAATTAATTTTTCTACTTTATTTTGTGCAAGAAAAAAATCTTAAAAAATGAAAAACATGAAAAAAAATCTGCTGTATTCTTTCTATAAAAAATTGTTAAGTGTAGTCAGATTTCTTTATAAATTTCATTGTAAATAAGAGGTAAAAGTTTGTATTGCTGTTATATTATCATATTAAATACTTTTGTCAATTCCTGTACTCTAAACTTACTTTGAAATTTGATCGATAGGATAGAAAAGTTAAACAAATAAGCTCTCCGGTTCATATCCTATATCTGCATAGACTAAAATAAAAGGATAGATAGATAGATTGATTGCTTGTCTCCCTGCTTAGTTAAGCTAGCATTCTATATAAATTGATACAATTATTATTTTAAGAATAAAGTCATTGGGAGTTGGGCAGTGTAAATAAATAAGCATAAATAAATTGTGATGAACTTGGAAAAATCTGCTTGATGTTAATTTCCTGATGGTTGTATTTTTTGCATGTTTAGAAGCAGTTAATAAAGATGGGCAGATACACGTATATTTTTTAAAGGAGCAATTGCAAAAATTTATTTGCCCTTTCTCTTGGGAGGAAGCCAGATTAAAAACTCAGAAGGAGATCCAACAAAATCAAGAAAGGTAGGATTGTCTTTTTGTGTAAATGTTGTATTTATGAACAACAGATTTCTGTTTCATTGCTTTTTCTCCTAAAAACTAAGTGTAGCTGGCCTTGGACATAAACCATTTTTTATTATTACTATTGCCCTGAGTCCCTTTCCTTTCTTCTTGATTCAATATCCTTATTCAGAAGTAAGTAAGTATTAACAGAAGAAAATGTAATATGATGTACTTTGTGGCAAAATATGTAAATATCAATGAAGGGGATTGAAATGACGATTATTAAGCTACAATAATTGACCAGTGACCCTCTTTAAGGTGAGAAATCTCCGGGGAAGAAGGAGACTGAGGTCTACCTGAAGGGGCACCCTGAGGAATTTGCAGATTTTCTCAAAGACAAAATTGCTCGACTTTGTTCGCCTGTGCGCTGCTTGGAGAGTCCAAGCATGGGTTAAATTAAGTCTATTTGCCCTAGGACTGAGTAGAATTTTCTTTAACCACACCTCCTTTGCCTCATTGAGGTCAGTTTAAAAACTCAGTCCACCCGTTTGGACTAAAATTGGTGAGCTCCTCAGTTCTGAGCAAATAGACTGGGACTCTTCAATTGCAGTTAGAATATTTTTTTGTTTTTGTCTAGTAGTTTCTTGGATTTAGTTTAGTCAGTTTAGGTTCCTTTCTTTCCATTCATTGTAGCTGAAAGGTTTGTAGGTTCTCCTGGCTGCTGCTGCTGGTCGCAAGCAGCAGCAGGGAGTGGAGGTGCTCGTCCGGTGGCTGTTGGTGAGCACGGGGGTTTCAGGGGTCTCCCTGACTCTCCCCAGCTGTCTGTAGACTTTGCCTGGCTCCAGAGCTTCCATTTGGCGCTCCGGTCGTGTTTGACAGCTCTCCCTTCATTCCGACGAGTGCGGTGGCGATTTTGAAGGCGCAATTTCGCACACTTTCTTGTAACAGCTATCGGAGGCTGCAACTGTCAGTGGAGGCTTGCCATCGCAGCAAAACAGCATGGAGGACATTTTAAAACCATTTTCACTCCGTTTTCACAGAGAAAGCCTCGGAAGCCTCTGAAGATCCACGTTTAGTCCTCTCAGCTGCAGATCGCAGCTGGGGAGTGGCTGATCTTGTCCAGGGCGTCGGCAAGGTCTCCTCCCACCTTCGAATGTTAGCTGAGTGACATTGAAGTGGTTGGCCACCTGGTCATACTCCAGCTCCTGAAGCAGATCTGCGAGCACTTTGGAGCTGGCTGGTTCGCGCCTGGTGCCTTCCTACTGCTGCTGATCAACCTTGATCCTCAGCCACTGTCAGCTTGTGAAGAGCTTTCAGGCAGGAACAGAATGGCAGAAGGAGGTTTGATGACACAGGAGGACCTGGCTGGGCCTTCTTCGAAGTGCAGTAGGCCGGATCCTCTGCCACGAAGGGAGAAGGGAAGGAAGGGCACTGAAGGGAAAGCTTCCCAGGGTTCCTCAGAGAGTAAAAGCTCTCATAAGGAGGAGTCTAGGAAACACAGATCACCAGCGAAAGCCTCTGACAAGACCCAGAGACAGGCTAAATCCCTGAGCATAGGGTCTCATTGCCTTGTCCTTCACCTGCTAGGTCTGGGGGAGGGATTTCACCTCCACCTGTAGGGGAACAATCGCCCTCTCCATTAGGTGAGGGGTCTCAGGAAGGATCCCCTGCTGCTTCTCTGGGATACCCTGACTCATCCAGTTCTTCCATAAGGGAAGAAATAGAGCCCATCCAGTGCTTCATCCCTGAGGAGGAGGAATCAAGGCCTAATAGAGAGAGGGCTCTCCAGGGCCCATCCAAAACTAGACCCATGGAGGACCAGGGGCCGGCTCTGTCAGCCGAAATGAGAGAGGTCATTGCCCAAGCCATTTCCCAGCACATTGCTGAGGGGATCCGTCAAAAGGAATCTCAATCCAGCCAGGCATCCAGGGCTTGTCCTCCACCTGCTCAAGCGACCACTTCCCACCCAGCATCTCCTGGTACCTCGGTAGTGACAGAGGAGTTCGTCTGGGAGGAGGAGACCATGGATGATTATGGGATGTCGGAGGGCATAGTTCTCCCCCCAGATAAGCCCGCCTTCACTGGCTTGTTCAAGCCTTCTGTGTTTACATTTATTTTACACAAGGCTAAGGTCTCCACTGAATTGGGTCCACCCTCGGAGGAGAAAGTGGTTCCCTCCACTTCTCAGGATCCCAAGGCAGGTCTCTTTAAGGAGAATGCCCCGGCTCAGGATCTTATCCCAGTCCCTGATTTGTTCATGGACATGGTCCAGCGTCAATGGGCGCATCCAGGTGCGCTGGCTAACCCCAGTGGCAGAGATAAGAATTTATACTCCTTGGAGCCCAAGATGGATGATATTCTGAAGTTGCCTGAGGTTAATGCCCTGGTGGTTTCTTTGACCTCCAATCTCCTAGATGGTCTCAAGCTGGAGGACAAGAAGGCGGAGAAAGCCTGTCATAAAACACACCAGGCAGCTCCCTGGGCCCTCAGGGCATCCACATCAGCATCTTTTTTCACGAGGGCATTCTTATTTTGGCTATATCAGTTGAGATCAAAAACCCCTTCCAAAGGTTCCAAGTGGCGCCATGATCTAAATAAGATCATTGCTGCAGTGGAATATTCTGCTGATGCGTCGCTAAATGCAGCAAAGTTCACCTCCCGTGCTCTGGCCTCCAATGTCACCTCATGCCGCCTGCTATGACTCCAAATGAAAGCCAAATGGAAGCTGGCTTCAGCTCCATTCAAGGGGAGGGGTCAACTCTTCGGGGATTCCCTGGACAAACTGTTAATTGAGACCAAGGACAAAAGAAAGGTCCTCCAGTCCACGCTCAAAAAGAATGAGCGTAAGGGGTCCAATGCCTTCAGAAGGCAGCCATTTCATGCACAAGATGCCACACAACCTTCTACTTCCTATTCGTACCAAAGACCATACTCCCAGTCAGATGACAGGTCCCAAGATAGATCCTCATTTGGGTCCAGATGTAGGCAGCAGCAGCAGCACCCCTTTCGGAAGCCCTTTCATGGCGGTTCCAACAACCGCCAATTCCAACGCAACAAGTGACCCTCCCATAGGCAGCGGGTTACTGCTGAATGCCGACCGATGGACCACGTAGGTCCTCAATACCATCAGGAGGGGCCTGGTCCTGGAATTCCTATCCTTTCCTCCACAGACATTCAGACAATGTCCGCTCCCCAAGAACCCTCTCAAGCGGTCACTCATGCAGGCAGAAATTCTGCAAATAAAGGCCATAGAACCCGTACCGAAGGAGCAGGAAAAGAAGGGATTTTATTCCATTCCTGATCCCTAAGAGTTCAGGGAGGCTTCCTTGAAGGCTCCGGAACATGAAAAAGGAGCTTGGGGAGGGTGAAAAAAACATGCCAAAAGCGGGTGGGGAGGAGTACTAGTCTCACGTGCATGTGCAAGGGGGGAAGCATGCATAGCATTATTGGTGTGGCACACCATTGCATGACCCCCCCCCCTGCGCTCCTTCCCACTTTTAGCCCGCAAGCCAAAAAAAGGTTCGCCATCACTGCTGTAGCCTATTGCAGCCTCCTGTTTGCTGCAAGGAGGTAAATTGCTGGGAGGCAGGGGCCAAAGGGTTGGGGCCAGTGGGTGAGTTGGGCTACATTCAGTGTATAAGATGCATCCAAATTTTCACCCTCTTTTAGGGGGAAAATGGTGCGTCTTACACTCCGAAAAATACGTGGTGTCCCTCCAAATCAATAGTGTTTTTTTCCTCAAGCCACTCCATTATTTCATCCAAGTAAGTATTGAAGCCTGATAATACAATTCCCAATCTGGTAGCCCAAACCATCTCTATTTTGGGAATCTTGCAACATTTTCAAACTTAGCCTTGCTTTTTTCCCTTGCCAAATATATTTTAATATTGTTTTTTTTAATTCTTCAAAATATTTTTTCCAGTTTTATTGGTATTGTTTGAAATAAATATAGTAATCTTGGCAAGATATTCATTTTTGTAGTGGCTACTCTTTCCATCAATGATAGTTGTAGATTTTTCCACTTCTCTAAATCTGGTTTAATTTATTTTGCCAATTTATAATAATTATCTTCTTTAATCGTTACACAACTTGTAAATTGCCAATTGACGTTATCAAATGCTTTCTGTGCATATAAAAAGATCAACTCCATTTGTTTTCCAGGGTGTGCTTCATAATATTCCAATGTATTTAAAATCATTCTCATATTGTTTTTAATCTGTAGGTAAGAAGCCATTTTGGTCTGAATGTAAAAATTCATTTAGAAACCTTTTTAGTCTCTCTGCCATTATTGAAGCGTATATTTTATAGTCAGCATTCAGTAAAGATATGTGCCTGTAGTTTTTTATCTGCATTAAATCTGAGTCTTCTTTCGGAATTAAAGTAATATTTGCTTCCATTCAGAAATATGGCATCTTCGCATCAATCAATACTTCATTACAGACTTCCAACATTGTTGGACCTAGAGTATCTTGTAAACATTTGTAAAATTCTGCTGGCAGCCCATCTGGTCCTGATGTTTTATTTTTCTTTTTTCTCTTAATCGCTTCTAACAGTTCCATCATTGATATTTGTTCATTTAACATATCTTTTACTTTTTCTGGTACTTTTGGTAGTTCTGCTTTTTCAAAATATTCTTTAATTTTCTCTTCTGAAACTTTCTCTTGCTCATAATAATCTTAAATTATTATTTTTTTATCCTCATTTTGGTAGTGTAAAGTTCCTTTCCCATCTCATGGCCTCAAAGAAAATGCACTGCCATATTTTTATGTTGCCTTTCTATTTCTGGCTTCACGTTGGGTATTTATGATTTATTATTGGTTGGTTGCTTTAATACTACAACTCAGTTTCGAGAGAAAGCAGTTGGATTAAATGAAGAACCAACATAAGGAAGTATTGTAATGTTTAACTTAACGGTAATAATTTAATAGAATTTCTCTCTTGAAAGCCAGGATGCTTGCAAATATACTGGTGATAATTAAGGAAGATTCTTACTTTCCTGTTCTCTCACTTAGGGATTTGGGGAAGAATTGGTATGTTTATCATTTTAAATAGGCTGCTGCTTTTTATGTTGCAAGACAATAAAAACCTATCTGTACTGAATATATTGCTGTGTTTGTGATGTACAAACATACTAAAATGTTTCAATATGCTCATGTAATACTTGTTACCTATTTGTTTTTAGGTGCAATTCAAAGGGCCAATTGTTATCTATAAAGCCGTACATGGCAGTTCGCCTGGTTACTTGTGGGACTGCCTGTCTCCCATGGTATCTGCCCAGCCAATTCAATTAAACAACCCCAGAAGTATGCCTTTTTTGTAGCAGCACTTGCCCTCTGGAATGAGGTTTCCCTTGGCTGCCCCCCTCCCCCTCCTACCAGTGTTTCCAAGGGCCTTAAAAACCTGGCTCTTCATCCAGTCGTTTGGTAGAGTGTGTGAAGCCTTCTTGGATTGCATGGGTGGATTGGTTTCTTTTTCCTTCATAATCCTTGCCATCATTTATTATTTTACTTTCATCTCTCTCTCCTTTTAAATATTTTTACTTGTGAGCTACCCAGAGTCTTTGGGAATTGGATGGCATACACAGTTTAATAGTAATAATAATAATAGCAGCAACAACAGCCATGTTTTCCTGTCTTCTAGGTCTAAATTAAAGACTACTGGAAAACTGTATTCCCCTTTATTATCTCCAACTGAACACTGTGTCAGCAAAGAAATTAAAAAGAACGAGGAACTCAATTTTTCTGGTAGAGATCTCACACAGGCAGTTTCAGAAGTAGATCTTCTGCCAGAATGCCTGTCTGCTAAGCTACAGTTGGAGAAAGTAGAGAGCAAGAGGTAAGATTTCTCTCTTTCTTTATAAATGTTGAGAAGTGCTAAGAATGGGAATATGAATGGGTAGAAAGAACAGAAAAAACATAAAATGATGGGATTCAATATTCATTCATTTAGTTCTAGTTCTGATATTCTAGTCACTTAGAGTTGGGAGGCAGCAAATATTATCAATAAATAAATAACATTAGGAATGTTATCTATTGATTGGAATAAGAGAAGAATAATATGGAAGGAAGATGGAAAATTGAGAAAGATGATAAAGGAGAAAATGTATATTATAAAATTGTGAAAAGGTTCCCACAAATAGCCTATGCTGGCTGTGTGGGATATGTTGGATTAAATGGAGTGGTTATAATATGCAAAATAGAAAGTGAAATAAAATAGGGATTTTATTTTAAATTCTGTGCAAGAGCATTATCTCAATCCATTAGGTATTGGAACTAGTATCCCAACCTAGGGGATATGGCCAGAGGAGAAACAAATCACAGGCTCAATTACTTAGAATTGAGGACTGTAATACATATGTTGAACTTCTCTTTGATCAGCAGTCATATATTTATCATGATAAGGTATTGCCAGACAAAAGACTGCATATTTTTCAGTTTTTTAAAATAGTAGGTTCAGCCCATGATGAAATGATGAAAGGTATTTTACTGAATAAATGTTGAGAGTTACAGAGAAAGAGAAAGAAAGTTATACCAATCGGCATTTTTCAGATTATCAGATACCCAACAAATGGTAATATATGTACACCTGGAACTGACATCTAGTTGCATAGCACCTTCTAGAACAGGGGCCTGCAACCTTAAACGCTCAAGAGCTATTTGGACTTGTTTCCCACAGAAAAAAAAACAACAGGGAGCCACAAAACCTGGGTAGGCATGGCCAACAATGTCACACCCACCCCATCACATGGACACCGCCCACAGCCACACCTACCCAGGTTTTGTGCCCCCGGAGTTGTCTGTGGGAAATGGGTCTCTTTCTCTCCCTCTAATTTCTATTTTTCTCTTTTTCCTCTCTCTCTTTCTTTCTTTCTTTTGTTCCTTTTCTTTACTTTCTCTCCCTTCTCTCTCTCATGTTTCTTTTTCCTTTCTCTCATTTTCTCTCTCCCCTCTCTCCCTCTCCTCCTCCCCTCCCTCCCTCTGCCTCCCTCCCTCCCTCTCTGTCTCTCTCTCTCTCTCTCTGGGCTGGCTGAGCGATCACGAGCTGCGGTGACAGTGGCGGCTTCCCCAAAGATGACTCTCCTCCTCCTCTTCATGCGACCCCCTGGCCGGCTGTTGTGGAGCTAGGAGGGTGCGCACAAGTGGGGATTCTGGGAGCTCCCTGCGCAGCTCGTGCTTGCTTCTCAGCTTTGCGCCTGTCCCCCTTTCCTTCATACCCTCCTCCCGGATGCCATTCCACCTTGCCAGCCCTCTTATTAGCAAGGTTGGTGTTGGCCACAGCCAGGTTGGGCCAGTGGGATGATGATGATGGTTTATATTCATTATTAATGTTTTTGAACCTCTGTTGAACTGTCATGGGAAATAAATGTTTGTTTATGTGTTTCATTTTCTTTTGTCTAGATTTGATGATCAACTGCAGCAGTTATTAGTTGAAGATTCTGAGACACTTCAGGACACCTTGCCTCTGCCTCTTTATCTTCCTGAATCTCTAGTATCTATGCCCCAGATTATTCAGCCATTCACCAGAATTCCAAAATCAAGAAGTCCAGAGGTAACGTATAAATTAAAATATAATGGTGGTGGGCTGTAATATTAGACTTTCTGTTCACTTCCCTTGACCACTCTCTTCCTATTTTGAGAATTGGTGCAAGTCAGTTACAGAAAGGAGCCAGAAACAATAACACTAATTTATGTCCAGTTTGTTAGGTATCTCAAGCAAACTGTAAACCTGGCACTTTTATTGCAGTGGAACTGCTGATTAGGCCTTGTATTGTGGCTGCATCAAAGCCACCAGATTTGAGTTGTATATTACCTGTAATAGCAATCTCAAACCTCAGTGAAGCTGAGTATTCAATCCATAGTGCTGTCCTTGTCCATTAATGCTCAATGGTTGACTTAGTTGGGAAAGATGTGGGACTATAACTCAGGCAGAATCAGCATAATATAAAACCATATAAAATTGTGGCACGATTCAAGCATAATTCTATATTCTAGAAATAGAATTGCTATTTTTTATGATAGCTTATATTATATAGTAGTCAGCACATCCACAGGCAGTAAAATGTCAAGATAGCAATAGCATCATAACAATTTATGTCCCACCCCTTTTGTATAACACATAAAATGGATAGGGCTTTAATAATGCTGCCACAATAACATTTAATCTTTTTGACCTCACCAATCATAGTCATTTTTAACATATTTCTCTAATCCAAATATGATTTATTTTGGGCATTCAATTGAGCTCAGTATCCAGTTAAAATCTTACTTGGGCATTACATTAATACAAGGTATGGCAATGTGTAAAAAAGGTATTGTTGACTCAAATGCTGGCATTCTCTACTTCTTAGGGTCCATCTCCCCCCCCCCCCTCATTTTTTGGTTAATGAATATATATTTCCTTTTAATGTAATGCTTAGGTCTTGATGCATTGTATTCTTTCATGCAGATTTCATTGAACTAATATTTATGTAATATTAATGAACATTCTATTATTTAATCAATATCACTATAACATAAATCAATATTAATAGCATTTTCAAATAGAATGATTCTGGCAAAAGAAATAAAATACCAGTAGTAATAGGCACCTTGAGTGCATTCTCAAAACAATTGGAACATTATTTGAACACTATTGACATCAACAAAATCATAATCAGTCAATTGAAAAAGGCAGCTTTACTTCCTGTGGCAATACCTTTAACACCATCAAGCATTCCCTTCTGCCTATCCCAGGCCCTTGGAAAGGACTCTATAAGTGGATGAAAATGCCAAATCCACTCTTAATAACTGGTTAATCATGCAACCAATTATAATAACATCCTGCAAGAATAGATTTAATATTATTAAATGATAATCTGTCTATTCCAAATTCTTGGGAAGGACTTGCCAAATATGATTATGTAACCCAGTGGTTCCCAAACTTGGCAACTTTAAGACTTGTGGACTTCAACTCCCAGAATTCTCCAGCCAGCAGAGCAGAATTCTGGGAGTTGAAGTCCACAAGTCTTAAAGTTGCCACGTTTGGGAACCACTGATGTAACCAACCATAATTAGAGAACAAACTGTTGATTTAGGATTCCTGTTTCCTCAGTTCTATGTTTTCTGTGCTGAAAATAGCTTTTTCTTACATATGTTTGAATGTAAAAAGTACTCAGCATGTTTGGGAATATTAGAATTAACTGGTTTGATCCAACATATATAACTCAGGTTTCTTACAACCATTATATCCTATTCAAGTCTCTAGGTATTTGTCACTTTTCATTACTGCTTATCTACTTTGATTTTGAAAATGGTTTATGCTTCTCTCCTCTTCAGGTTGGGACGGAAAGGAGAGACATAGATTCCTCTTTATTTGGCAGACTGACATTGCTGAAACAACTGATTAAAGTTAATAAAGAAGAAGAAACAGCTTGTGAATTCCACATGTCTGCTTTGCTAGACATGGTAGATGCTTGATCAGCATTTCCTTAAACTAGAACAAGAGAGCTGACGATGTATGACATCAGACATGAATACCGAGAGTTTGCTTGAAAAAAGCCACGATAGATGGATGACTGTCTGATAATTCTGGCACAGGCAATACTTCCTTGATGAAGTTGAATGCATCTCTTGCTCTTTGACCTGGTTATTTTACTATATATGTATACCTGGGAATGTTCCATTAATCTGAATAGTATTTATTCCTATGAAAGCCAATTGTTATTTTTTATGAATTGTGCTCGTCTTTTTCTGCTTTACAATTCAGAATGAAGTTCTTATTTCCAGTCTACATTACAAATCATATTTTCAAGTTCTGGATTTTATCTGGAACTCTACTGTAAAAAGTGGAACATTCTTTGCATGATGCATTTTATGGGAATTTTATTTTATAGAGCTTATATTAAACAACTTCTAATGATTACTTTTTACGTAGTCATAGTTTCTATGTAAGAATTTACTGTATCCTGTAAATTGTATGTTGCTACCTTATGGACATGTAATATGTGCTATGTAGGCAAAGGCTTGAATTCTAAGAAAAGTTAATATAAAGAAGTTCATGGACAGAGCATTTCCTGTTTCTTTCCCTAGGATTTGGGAAAGGGTTTTCTGGATAATGTGGAATGCAGCAGAAGAGGAGGATAAAAACGTTCTTTGAATTTCCTTAAGTTCCCTCATATATATATGAGGGAAGGCTGAGTCAACCTTGAGCCCGTGAGATTTGAACCGCTGAACTGCAGATAACAGTCAGCTGAAGTGGCCTGCAGTACTGCACCCTAACCACTGCGCCACCTCGGCTCCTAATCCTATTAGGATTGGTCAATATGAATTTTATGAATATTGGAATGAATTTGTGGCCTTAATGTATCTTTTTCATTTGTATTGGTTTCCATGGTTGAAAAGAGATTTGAATTTCAGATGAAGTTACTTTCAGTCATGAAAGAGACTTGAAGTCTAGTGGAGAATCCAAGAACATTTGGCATCTAGGTTTTTTTTCTGTTCTGGGATATTAGAAACCTCTGTTCCATGAGACCCTAGAATTTTTTTTTATCATAAATGTTCTATCCTTTGTCTTCTGAGATCTATAAAAACCCTAATCTGAATTGACTGACTCAGCTCATTCTTTTGGAATAGTTTTATGAAGTGACTTCAGACTTTGTAGTCCTTGACTTATGACCACAATTGAGCCCAAAGTTTTTGTTGCTAAGTGAGACAGTTGCTAAGAGAATTTTGACCCATCTTATGACCTTTCTTGCCACAATTGTTAAGTGAATCACTGCAGTTGTTTAATAATACAGTTGTAAACTAAATCTAGCTTCCCCCTTGAATTTTGCTTGTCAGATCGCCAAAGGTGATCAAATGATTCTGGGACACTGCAACAGTTGCTAAGTATCCAAATTTTGATCACATGATCATGGAAATGCAGCAATGGTTGTGTGAAAAATGGTTATAAGTACTTTTTTCAGTGACATTGTAACTTTGAACAGTCACTAAATGAACTGTTGTAAATTGAGGACTACCTGTATTAAAACATTAGAACATATTTTTAATGAGTCTTTATCCAGAAAATATTATCAATTTGATGTAAATATTCTTAAATATACAAATTATAAAGTGGGCAGTAGCTTATTAAGACTAAGACACTCGGTAACTATATTTATCTTTTAAAACAATTAGCTAAGTATAATGTTTTGAAAGAGGTATTTATATTGTGACCAGATATTATTCCCCAGCTTTTGCATTTTTTCTGGTATATTGGATAGGGTGTATATTTTTTATAATTTGCATCTGATTATTATTCCATTGTTTTACTGAAATATGATTAATACACAGTATCAGCTAATTATACTAAAAAGAAAGTTATAAAGAAAATATATAGAAAATTCAAAAGACAACTACCATGTAAATAAAACAGATATTGCATATATACACATTTACCATATATGTAAGATACACTATTATAAACTATTGCTAGAAAGATAAATAATATAATCCATCCAAATTGTGAAATTGCAGTTCTTACTGTTGATGTTTCATTATTTTAACTTTATAATGAAATTTAAATGTTTCAATCATGTTTAATGTATATCAGCTACAAACCTTAAGACAAAAAAAAATTACACATAAGGTTTGCAGCTGATGATGTACATTAAAAATGATTGAATTTTTAAATTTAATCACAAGTTTCATTGATCCATTCTCTAAGGGAGCTTACAATTATAAAGTGGAAATGTTTTAGGCAAAGTGGAAGACTTCATTACATATATGTTTGGTTGGTTGATATTGAACAGGTAGACAAGTGCCTTACTGAACACTTCCAATTGGGGAATTGGAGTATGAGCTACAATTTGCCTGAGATTGCAGGATGATGTTTGAGGGATGGACATTCTTTGTTACTTGTTATATGCCTTCTTTACAGCTTATATCATTTCCCCCTTTCCCCCCCCCCCCAGACAGCAAAAAACTAGTTCAAGAGCTCCTAAATGAGGCTCATGAAACACAACCGCCTATAGGGCTGCAGATGGTCTGTTTTGCAGTAAAGTATTAAGATCAAGTGGCTGGTTTCTGAGGGATTCCATTTAAAACTGAGCATCTATGTCTTGGATTTAGACCGAGTGTAATACTATGGTTCAGTCAATAAAGAAAGATGAACTCTGTGATTTGATGGCAACTCCTGGTGAATCCAATTTTAAAAAGTTTATTACCGAATATTCATAGTCCTTGACTTAAAACCATTTGTTTAGCAATCATTTGGAGTTACAATGGCACTGAAAAAATGTACTTAGGACCATTTTTTACACTTATGCTCATTGAAGCATCCCCACAGTCATGTGATAAAAATTCAGATACTTGGCAGCAGCCTGTATTTATGATGATTGCAGTGTCTGGGGGTCTTGTGATCCTCTCTTGTTATCTTCTGACAAGCTAAGTCAACGGGGAAATCAATTACTAATGTTACTAATAACAGGATTCACTTAACTGTGGCCAAAAAGATTGTAAAAAAGGACAAATCTCACTTGACTGACTTGCTTAGCAACATAAATTTTGGGCTCAATTGTGGTTGTAACTTAAGGACTACCTATATTCTCTAAAATAAAGTAGGAATAGAGCAGATAAAATAAAGCATGTGTGATGTCTCAAACTGATTTGCCCATATGTATATGCCATCTACAAGTAATTCTCAATTTACAGCTGAGCCCAACATTTGTTAAGTGAATTTTGACCCATTTTATGACTTTTCTTGCCTCAATTATTAAGTGAATCACTGCAGTTGATAAGTTAGTAATCCGGTTGTGAAGTGAATCTGGTTTCCCCATTGACTTTGCTTATCAGAAGGTCGTAAAAGGTGATCACATGATCTTGGGACATAGCAATGATGATAAATATGATTCATTAGCCAAGCATCTGAATTTTGATCAAAATTTTGAATTTTGATCATAGGGATGCTGGAGAGCTCGTAATTGTGAAAAACGGTCATGAGTTGCTTTTTTCAGTGCTGTTGTAACTGAATGGTCACTAAATGAACTGTTGTAAGTCGAGGACTACCTGTACTTGTTTTATTCTAACGGCTTACAACACATGAGAAAAACTATAACTCTATACCTGCTATCAAACAAGTCAGTATGCTGTCTTAAAGGACTATTTGTTATATTCTAAAACATTGGGATAAGAATACACCTATGCTTAGTAAGAAAGCTTTTCCAGAGGCAGTGGGAGACTACTGAGAATGTCAATCTTCTGGTCTCAGTCAACTCATACCACCAATTACTTTCAAGTTGGGTGATTGGTGCATCCTTTTGCTTTTGCTTTTTTTGTTTTTTGTTTAGTGTATGGCACGTTTTAGCCAGGGATCACTGAAGCAGCTGGCTGCCTCTGTGAAAGGATTGTTTTCAGGCGGTGTTATCTTATCTGCAGGATGCCAGGATGCCAGTAGACAATCAAGGGAGGCTCCTTTCCTGTCCCTACATGGTTTATTTGCTCATGGGAATCGAGCTGCCAAGCTGCCGACCTCAGCACAACGCAGGCTCAGCGTCTTACCATGAGAACAATGTCACTTAATATTATACTATTACTAACCCCTTAACAATCAAACTCATGAAGAACTAGACAAACGAATCCATCATGTAGAACTAGAAAGTTTTGAAATGTATAGTTAAAACAATTAGAACAACATGAATGGGGCATCCAGCAATTTGATATATGTCAAAATGCTCTATTTGAGGGAATGCACTAAAACAAGTTTCCAACTTATATTTATCCTGTGTAATAAATAACTATATTCACACCAAATCTGAAGACTTTATTTCCTCAAACTATGATCCACAGGCTAAATCTGACCTGCCATTTGTTTTTATACAGCCCATGAGCCATTAATGAACAGGCAAGTGGGTGGCAGATTATCAGTGCCATATTTCAGCCAAGGGCCGTGGATGCGTGAATATCCTAGGTGGCCATAAAAGCCTATCAGTCAGCCTGCTTTCTGACAGGCTGGCACTGTCCAATGGCTACTGTGCTGTTTGGCCTGCAGTCTTGCCATCTTATACCTGCAAAGACAGAGGTAGGATCATCAGGCCCTTGATCAAAAGAATTTCCCGAATCCTAGTTTAGACCAGTTATGTTGCATAGTATGTTCTATTCAACATGCAAAGTGAAGCAGGACAATTTTCTGTCACAGAATGATTCTCCCACAGAACGATGCTCTGCTCTGAGGAAACATATTTCAGCAAAACAACCTGAAACATATCCCAGTAAAACAAGCTTGTCAACTCATGAGTAGAAATCATAACTGCAGCAAGGGAATTTTCCACTGAAATCTTTCTTTTTGGCCAAACATCATTTCAGGGAAAAAAATACCAAAAAAAAATGTTTCTGAGATGTTGAGACCAGCCAAATTGATCAGTCACATGGTTTTTTTTAAATATTAGACCCAAAATTTTGGATGGAATCACAACTAGCAGATAGGAATTTGTTAGCAGCTATCTTTCAAAAGGCAGTTTTGAAGGAAGAAAAGATTCAAAATGTTCAGACTCTGCTTTAAACTCGCTTATAAATGAGAGCTAGAAGTTCCTATTGCAGTTAGTGTAATTCTTACTTTTTGGACTTCATCCTGTTGTGAAAGTATAGGCAGTCCTCATCTTACATCCATTTGTTTACTGACCATTTGAAATTACAACACTACTGAAAAGTGACTTACAATCAGTACTCAACTATTGCAGCATCCACAGAGTCACATGATCATTTAGGAGCTTGGCAATTGGCATATATTGATGAGGGTTGGAGCATTGGGGGGTGTTTGTGTCACATGATTATCATGTGCTACTTTCCCAGCCAGCTTCCAAGAAGCAAAGTTAACAGAGTAAATTGCATATGCTTAATGACCATGAGTCACTTAACTGCTTAACAACCATGGCAGAAAAGGTAATAAACTTGCACAACTCACTTAACAACCACTTTGATTAACAATGGAAATTCTGGTCCCAATTGTGGTCATAAGTCAAGGACCACATATGTACTGATATGTCTTTTCAGTTCAACTTTATGGAAAGAGATGGGTACTCTTATTCAACAAATGTTCTTGGCATATAATTTGACATCTATGTGATATGGTGAACAATCTGCCTCATCACCATCAACATACAGAATTATTGGATGTCTACAATGGCTTCTTTTAAATAGAAATGGCTGTCAGTTTCATCAATAGGAAACAACATTCAGAATGCAGAATTTAAGATCTGACATTACAGTTCAGGATTCATTTAAGGGTTTCGTGTTTGCAAACACTGCAGCAGCTAGTCCTCCGCCTACTGGCGCTAATTGAACATCTCAGCAATAATGACCAACTTTGTTAGAGATGAACCAGCCAAGCCTCTTTATTTAGCAAAAGCAAATAGTAAGTTCGTTAGATGACACTACGGGCTAATTTCAGTAACTCAAACTGTTTCAATCGTTAACTGCCTCCCTCCAGCCACAATCTGTCACAGTTAGGCATAATCCAAGAACACGTTTAGTTTGCTGTGAAGCTGTAAATCACTTTAAATTCTACAGAGATCCCCAGCATGATGCGATTTTTCACCGGAAGATTTCCACCTGGTGTCAATGCCCTACAACTATATGTATCTATATCTGGAGAGTTACATTGGTTTGTCTGGCTTGAAAGAAGTTTTGCCTCACACCCTGCAAAGGGCTGTAGCCCCAACACATTATTTTTGCACTTAATTTGGAAGCGTCCCTTCTGTGCTCTTTGCGGCTTTCTTCCCATCCCCATTTTCTTGTCACTGATCTGAGCCAGACTCGCTTCCTTCGCATGGAAGCTCTGCAGCAGGCCACATTTAAGCTCTAAGGAGGAAAACCAGATCAAAGCGTGGAAGGGCTGGCGCTCCTCCGTGGCCTCGGCTTTAAATTTTCAATGGTGAAAGCGCCGGAATTTGACTTGCTGAGTCCCTGCATTTCTTTGGATCCTCTCGCTTGCTCCGTTAAAGCCACCAGCGCCTGTTATTGTTCCACATCCAATAACTCGTTTTTCTGTGATTACTCCCTGCAAAGGTTTCTCCTTTCCCATAGGAGACCAACAGCAAGCTTTACTTGGAAACTGACTCCGCCTTCAATTGTACCTCAACTCTCGTGATTGGCTCGTACTTTCATGGGCTTATATCAGTTCAGATCGGATGTTTCCAATAGCTTCTTGGGAATTGTAGTTCCCAAGAAGGAACTGCTTTGGGCCACGATTCACACAAAAGACTTCATATCCCAGCGTGCCGCCGAAACAGTCGAGCTGTGAGGTGTGTAATAAGTCCAGCCTTGGCTGTACTTTATTTTATGCCGGTGCTTATGCTACTGCCTGCAGGCTTCAACCTTAGCTCAGAGTGACAGGATGGATGGAACGTGAGTATTTTGGCATCTCTCCTATTTTAGGATTCTTCCAGAGCTTCCTGGTCGTTTTAGTTTTAGCTTTATTTGAAAAAATCACTAGGATGCTTTACTTGTGGCGATGCAAAGAAAAAAAAAAAGAAAAAAAGAAAAAAAAAAGAATGAAAAGTCCAGGACGTAATTGGTGATTTAAAAAATGACACATTTTCCCATGGTCTGAGAAGGGATTTGAATCTTCTGTGATCATCTACCCGTTAATTTTTTTTGACAAAATGGGAATAATTAAAAACATATTTGTACTGTGTATATATGATGTGATACATACATCATTGCTCTATGCTCTTTCTCTGTTAAACAATTTAAATCACACAGAGGCTGTTTGTGGTTTGGTTGTCCTTTTGTTTCCCAAAAAAAGGTTAATTTTGATAATATTTCATATTTATCAAATTCATTCTTGTATTTTATACATCTTTTTCTTCTTCTTCTGTATTATATTTCTCTACTATATCATAGAAAAACTTGAATTGGTTTGCAATAGCCATAAACCTTCTCTAGATTAAAAATAGTAAAATTGGCAAATCCCATATAAATGGCAGAATAAAAAGATACATGGTAAAAATAATCCCTTAAAATAGAGGTGCCGAGGGAGTTAGTGACCAGCCTTTTTATATCAGATGTAAAAAGGCTGGTTTAGTAAGAATGCCTGCAGCACATCAGCTTGGAGCCTGGATTCTTGGTACTCTGAGCTCAGAAAACATCAAGACCCAACAATTTAACCCTATTCTCATATATTCTCAGCTATTGCAAAGCAAATCATTCTCAAACATGTAAAAAGGTCACCAATGCAGCTCTTTAAATAGCAGTCCCAGAGAAAAGCCGTTTGAGGGGAATTTGATGTCAACAGAGATGTTTCTTTGGTTCATCTATTTGAAGGATTTAGAACTTTGTCCAAAAATAGAAGCCCTTTTAAATTAAATTAAAACATTGTAACTTTTCCCACATCATCTGTTGAAATTGACACAATCCCCAGTATCACGCCATCAGAAGGTGTGCAAGTAATTACTGGTGCATTTTTACTCTTAACAGTTTGAGTATATTAGCTGAGTACAATAGTCCTCAACTTACAATCACAATTGACCTCAATATTTCTTGTTAAGTGAGACATTTGTTAAGTGAATTTTGTCCCATTTTATGACCAGTTGTTAAGTGAATCACTGAAGATGATAAGTCAATAACCTGGTTGTTAATTGGATGTGGCTTCCCTATTGATTTTGCTTGTCAGAAGATTGCAAAAGATGATCATATGACCTTGGGACAATAAATAAACTGTTGTAAGTCGAGGACTACCTATATAAATATTGAACTAAGCCAAAGCACATTGAATTACCATTAGATGAATAGCCCATAATTGGCTGTTTGCATATCATGGTATGATTAATAGAAGGGATGCAAATGCTGAGATGCAGGAATGGGGCTGAATCCTCCACAAACCAAGCAGCTTCGCATTGGAAGCATACAGGGAGAAACAGTAGAGGTTTTATTTCCTGATTTAATTTTTTATTGGATTTTGAGATTAAACAGATATAGACTAACAGAAAATTGGAAGGGACCTTGGAGGTATTCTAGTGCTCAGGCAGAAAACCCTATATCATTTTAGACAAATGGTTGTCCAGTTTTTTCTTAAAAACTACCACTGTTGGAGCATTCATAACTTCTGGAAGAAAGCTGTTCTACTGATTAATTGTTCTGTTTTACTTATCCAATGGGTTTATTTCCTTACATTTTCTATTACATGTGGCTGTAGCGAGTTTTATTTTATCCACAGATAATCCATAGTTTAGTTTTAAGCTGGAATCCTAAAAAACAAGTTTCAGACACTGCTTGGACATTTTTCATTTGCAATGCTAGGATGAAGGCTTTACCTAGGGTCTCTCTTTTGCTTTTCACCCGTTAGATATTTACGGAGAAGAGGAGGCCCATATAAGACAGAACCAGCCACAGACTTAACCCGCTGGCGTTTGAGTAATGAAGAAGGTCGGCAGCGGTGGCGATATCTAGCAGATGGCGAGGGTGTGGAGCGGGAGCAGACTGCACTGGAGGCTCATTCTCTAGGGCTGGACACAGTAAGTGACTGATGCTGTTGTGAATATGAAATAGGAGGGGGATGGACAGCTTGCAAAACTCAGCAATTTCCTTCAAGTTCAGTCTTTAGGGAGCAGGACAGCTTGTCTGTTGCAAAATATTTCTGTACTCTAGCAGACATGGAAGAGAGCAAATTCATAGTGCATCTTTGGGTCATGTGAGGCACTGTGAAGATCTGTGGAGCTCTACTGTTAACATGAGTATCCACGAATTGTCCCATGACGCACATTGTCTTTGCAAAAGGGAAAATGGTAATGGTGGGAGAGCGCATCATATTTTTGGGAAGCTTGTCTGTTATTAATTTCTTTTGGAAAAGGGCAAATATGGTGAAACCGATTTGCTTGACAAAAACCTCTGAAAGGACAAAACTATAAGAAGATGTGATGGAGTCAGATGGTTTATGTATACATGTCAGTGCTGGCCCTCTGTAAATTGGAGAAAGGATGCAAAAGCAATCTACGCCTCTCTTTTTAGAAAGATACCATCTGAAATACATGACTTATACTGCAGATTCCAACTTTTATTTCTAGTCGTCTGTAATTAGAAATATTACTTTCCAGTATATACAAGAAAGTGCTTGAAGAAGGCTCATATTCCATATATTTCTCTTACCAATATCTTTCAGTGTTTCAGGCATCAGTGTGTTGGATCTGGGTCCAGAAGCAATATTCAGCAGATTCTCACAAGGTGAAAGAGGATACTGCCCTTTAGGAAGCATACAGATACTGGCTGGTTCCATAAAACAATAGATTAGATGAAAGCAGGGCTAGATAACCTGTGATTTATCATACAGTAGGATTGGTCTAGTGCTTAAGGCATCAGGCTAGAAAGTGTGAAACTGAGTTCTAGTCCTGCATTAGCCATTAAAGGCTACTGGATTACCTCAAGCCAAGCATCCTCTCTCCACCCAGCTCACCTCACAGGGTTGTTGTAGGGAAAATAGGAGGAGCAAGGTGTTCTGAATATGTTCAATTGTTTGTAAAAACTAGTAAACAAAGAACAAGTAAACAAATTCACTATGAATCTTTTCTGGCTGGTATCAGAACTGTTTTTGGTTTGCCTAGAGAGCAAATCCAAGGTCAGCTGCTATCCTTTCCGTTGTACCAGAATCAGGGAGAGAGAGCAGTTAAGTACCCCTCCATACGTTGTACTGCTTGAATAAAGCAGTAGACTTCAGTGAACATCTTTATACATATGCCAGTTCCCTTTAGACTTTTATGGACCTACAGTCTGGTCATTTATATTACTTTTTGGTTCCAATTCTTTCTCTTTTGCAGACTAAAGTCTTCCCAATCTTGCCTACAGCCTGTACTGCAGAAGAGGCAGCGCTAAATGGGATGAAATTTTTTGCAGGCCTCCAAGCAGAGGATGGTCATTGGGCTGAGGATTATGGAGGGCCTCTCTTTCTGTTGCCAGGTATTATTACAAGAAAGGTCCCAGTAGCTCCTTCTCACAGATGGTCATGCATTGGTCAGATGATCAGTGTTTTGTATCAAAGGCAAAAAATCTACTAAGCTACATTGGTTGTAGCTACTTCAGAATTAATTACCATATTTTTCAGAGTATAAAACGCACCAAAGTATAAGACGCACCAAGGTTTTGAAGAGGCAAATTTTTAAAAAAGTAGGTAGGTAGATAGAGAGAGAGGAAGAGAGAGAAATACAGTAAGTAGGTAGGGAGAGAGAGAGAGAGAATAGGTAGGTAGGTAGGTAGGTGGATAGAGGGGGAGGGGGAGGGAGAGAGAAATACAGTAGGTAGGTAGGAAGAGTGTGTGTGTAGGTAGGTAGGTAGAGGGATAGAGAGAGAAATAGAGAGAAATACAGTAGGTAGGGGAAGAGAGTAGATAGAGAGAGAGGGAGGGAGAAATACAGTAGGTAGGTAGGGAGAGAGAAAGAAAGTGTAGGTAGAGGGATAGAGAGAGAGAAATAGAAAGAGAGAGAGAAATACAGTAGGTAGGTAGGGAGAGAGTAGGTAGGTAGATAGATAGAGGGATAGAGAGAGATAGGGAGGGAGAAATATAGTAGGTAGGGATAGAGTAGGTAGGTAGATAAAGGGAGAGAGAGAGAGAAATAGAGAGATAGAGAGAGAGCGAGAAATACAGTAGGCAGGTAGGGGCTAGTGGGTGAGTGTAGGTAGGTAGGTAGAGGGATACAGAAAGAGAAATAGAAAGAGATAGATAGAGAGAAATACAGTAGATAGGTAGGGAGAGAGAGTAGGTAGGAAGGTAGGTAGATAGAGGGAGAGAGAGGGAGAAATACAGTAGGTAGATAGGGAGAGAGAGTAGGTAGGTAGGTAGATGTTTCCAGGTGCATTTATCCATGTGCTGAAGAAGGAAATCACTGACAATCTGTAGCACCTAAGACTTGTTTCTGCTGGCACAGCACTTGATCAATGTAATTCTCATCAATCAGTTAAAGAGCTTTCCAAAAGGGAAAAAAAAAGTTTTTTCACTATGGAAACCTCCCAAAAAAAGCCCGTTTTTCATGAAAATGGGCCCTTTTTTTCAAATAAAAGGCATGAATAGCCTTTGGGGGGGGGCTTGCAGAGTGCTCCTGGGGGGAGGCTGGGGGGGCAAAAATCAGCAAAAATGACCCGTTTTTTCACAAAAACAGGCCCGTTTTTTGTCAAAAAACTGCTTATGGAGGCTTATAGAGTGCTGCTGGGGGGGGGGGGAGAAAACCACCCATTTTTTGCTTATTTCTGCCCTCCCTAGCCCCCAAGAGCTCTCTGAAAGCCTCCATAAGGGTATGCACGGCCATTTTGGTGAAGGGTTGGGACTTCAGGAGGCAAAAAATGCTGTATTCGATGTATAAGATGCACCCAGATTTTCAGTCTGTTTTTTTGAGGAAAAAAGGTGCGTCTTATACTCTGAAAAATACGGTAAATGTTTCTCTACATGCTACCAATTACTGACTAATAGTTTAAAAGGAATAGATAACTAGAACAAATTGGCTCATGACAGTGGTGAGTTTAAAAGACAGGTCTGTCTCCAGGCCTCTTGGAATCTTTTAAGTCTAAGCATTCCAATCATTGGATTTCAGCAGAAGCTCAGAGACCATTCATTAGTTCAACAGTTTGTTGTTGCTGCCTGAAAAGGCTTTCCATCCTTAACTGCATTTTTCTACCTTCTGGTCTTCTTCCAACAGGACTTCTGATTGTGTGCCATGTTGCTAAGATTCCACTCCCAGAAGAAAGTAGGAAGGAGATTGTGCGTTACTTGCGTTCAGTGCAACTCCCAGATGGAGGATGGGGCCTGTGAGTAAAGCTCAAAAGCCATTGCTTCAGAAGGACTTTCGCTATTTCTTTATCAGTGGTGGTGGCAGTAGCACTAGCAACATTTCAGTTCTCCTCAGCCTAAATAGAGATGTCCCTGATTGTTTTTTTCAATTGTAAATATCTTACAGCCACTCCTTTTTCCAGCTGGCAAATGCCATCCTGGTTCAGAAGGGACTGATATGCCGCTCTTGGTGTGGGCAGTGTGAATTCATAAGCATATTACACAGTGGCATATTATACATGTTTGAACCAAAGGCGTAAAAAGGCAAACGCTCTTATTGCTGATGGGCATCAATGCCTAGCCAATTACTTCAGGAGCAAATGGTTGGGATTCCTAAGGAGAAGATGATACCTGTTTCAGGAATTGGCCAAGAGTGTTTAGTGCCTTAAGAAATCAGTAAGAAATCTACATTACTTTGCATTTTGAAAGGGTAGTAGAAATTTGTTATCTTGCAAAAATCTACTATTTCAGTGAAATATTTTATGAAACCTTGGAGAATCTTTCTCAGTCTTGGCATACTGCAACTATCATAAATATAAGTCAGTTGCCAAACATCTGAATTTTGACCATGTGACCACAGGGAAACTGCAATAGTCATAAGTGTGAAAAATGGTTATAAGTCACTTTTTTCAGTTCTTCTGTAACTTTGAACGCTTACTAAACAAATGGTTAGTTGAGAATTATCTGTATAGTTATTTCTAACATTTTTCTATCTCTAGGAAATATACAAGACATCAACTTGAACCAAAAAAGCTTGAGCATAATCTGTGCTTTTTATCCCTTACCTCCTTCCCTGCCAGTACTTTGTTTTATCCAATTTATCTGCTATTGCAATGGCCTGTAGCTTACTCTGTTTTGTATCTTATATATGTCTTTTATCATGTTGACTAATTTTTATTAATTTGGGGGCTCCGACATAGTTCACACCTGTGTTTATTAATAACATTTGTCCTGTCATAATCCACACTAATTTAAATATAAGCATAGATTTCCCTTTACATAAAACACTACTTTCTTAATAACTGTTCAGTAATTCTAGCGTCAAGATTGACAGATTTTTTATGAAGCCAAGAGGGGATAGACTGGACAATCATTTGACTGGGATAGCATAAGGCTTCTGCCTTGAGCAGAGGGTTGGACTAGAAGACTTCTGAGGTTCCTTCCATCACTATGATTTTATTACCAAAATGGTATAAAATAAAGGCAGAGGGAATGACTTTGGTAGAAAAAAAAGTATGAGAATGAGGGGAGGGCTTAGAACAGACAGTGGCTTTGTTTGGAATAGGTGGAAATTCTGTTGCTTAGTCCTATTTATGCTTCTTAAACCCCTTAAACTCAGCAAATGAAAATGATATGAATTTCAGGAAGACTTCTTAATGCTAGTTTAATGTGTAGTCTTGAAAACTATAAAAATAACTTCCAGACAAATTTATAGCAGATCAATTAAGGTGGAGTTACTTTAAAATGTTTCCTACCCACCTATGGGCTGGGAACTCCTGGCTGGTTCCTGCAGTTGTTTCCAATGCTTCTTCTAACAGATACATTAATTGTAGCTATAGATAGTGAAATGTCCAGACTTCTTTGTTTTCTTTTTAAAGCTATCCTTCCTATAGTTATATTTCTTGGAAAGAAATTTTAGATTTATTACATTGTTAAAATGCGTTAATAGCTTCCTTTCACAAATGAGGTTGAGGAATGACTTTCTGTCTAAAAGACATTGTCTTCTGTCTTCCACATTGTCTAGAAGGTGGAATGTTTAATTAATAGAAGAGAGAAAGAAACTCAAAACAGCCCAGATAACACCATATTCCTAATATTTATATGGCATTTATATGGCTTGGATGAATAGGAAACAAATCCATAGAGTTGTTATCACTAGTGCTCATTAAACTTTACTTCTCTGATTTATCATTTGAATGCTTAGGGATTATAGTATTAATTTTTCCTATTTCTGGTGAATTGATTCTGCAAGCAAACTGTAATTCTACCTAATCTCAATCTGCAGCATTATATTTCTCTCTTATGCATTTAAAATAAAACTCTAAAATATAGCCATTGTTCATCAAGTTGTAATAAAATTACTCCATGCTCTTTTATTTTGCCTTCGTTGGTTTAATCAGTTCTTAAAAATTCACAGAACTTGAAGTACAGTTGGGTTTTCTTGTGTGAACACATCTACCTAACACTTTTCTTGTTTGTTGTCTATTAGACACATTGAGGACTTGTCTAAGGTATTTTCTACTGCTCTGAACTACACGGCCATGCGTATTCTTGGAGTCAGCGCTGATGATCCAGATTTAGTGAAGGCTCGAAATAACCTCCATAGCAAAGGTGAATGACCAGCTGGAGCCTGGAAGTAAATGTGGCTTTTATTTTTCATTTTACCCTCATTTGATGCCTTTGGAAAAAAGGACTCTCTGCTTACAGAATAATCGCAAATTATGGTTTATGTGTTTATGGATTAAGTTGATTTCACCTCTTAATGACCATATTGGTACACTGTCTTTAGAAATATTTATCCCTATTCTGGCCCTTCAGGCCTTCCTGTCTTCAGTGTCTTTATTAGTGTCAATACCACTTCTTGTCATTTGTAACAGCTTTCTGAAACTCTTTATTAGGTTGCTTCCTGAGATCTTTGCCTATATTTACTTTAGTTTCTGTTTTCTTTTTGGCAATTTCCACTTCTTATTCTGACATCTAGTGTTCTTTATTCTATTTTTGGCAGTCTTTTTTCACATTTATTCTTAACAATTTCTCTGATATTATTCCTCATTTCCTCTGATCCTCTGTCAAATTAGGTTCAGGGCTTCCAAGCAATTCCTGACAAGCTCCTTGAAAATGGTGGATATATGCTCAAGATTGTATCATAGAAACAAGTTGGCTTTGTTCTTATGCTTTAGATTAGTTTGGAACTTATTCATTTTATTTGTCTTGTATGCCGCCCACTCCCGGAGGACTTGCACATGAACAGTTCATGATCTGTTCCATAGTGAGTGTCTGGCCACATTTTTGCTCTTGTAGCTGAGTCTTCCACATCCTTCTGTCAATAGCATAGTTATTTTCATTTTTGTATTCATCTTCTATGATGTCCAACACTTTAAATGTTTGAAGATTTTGATAGCAGTGAAGTAATTAGATTGCCAGAAACTGGTACATTGTTCTGTTCTTGAAGGAGAAGGAGTGGCAGAACCTGGAGGCAAGTCAAAAGAGGAATCAGCCTAGAGTGTTTACATAATCACAAACAGACTAAATCCACCTTGTCTTGAATTCCGTTGACTTTATCTAGTGGCAAAATAGTGCTAAAGTTTAGTTGAGTAAATTCCTGTGCATAAGCATGAATTGTAATAAATCAGTTTAATTGGAACTTCATGTGTGCTCCTGTCATTCATACCTGACCATTCCAGTTCAGTTTCCTAAGTCGTATAGTCCAACTATATTTTCTTCATCATGATTTCCACCATTGACCACCATTTCCACCATTCCAATCTCCAAATAGCACATTTTGTTTGCATATTCTACTGATTTCACATTAAACTGGATCATAAAACTTGTCCATAAAATTGGACAAGGTGGTCCAAACACTGGACCATAAAATTTCCTCTTTTTCTGCATCAGTGGTTGGAGAATATACTTGGATAACCTTCATATTAAAAGGTTGTACAGGAAGTGTAATGGCTAATATTTGATCATTGCTACATTATGCCCAAATACTACTTTCACTAGATCCTTCCTGATTATGAAAAAATGCAATTTCTTTGTTTTTGTGTCCTGGGTAGTAAACAGTATGGTCAACTGGCTGAAAATATCCAGTTGGCATTCATTTTAATTTGCTGATGCCAAAGACTTAAACATATAGCAAATACATTTCCTATTTCATTGTTTTGAGCTTTCCCATGTTCAGGAGGACTTGAGGGGGAATATTACATTTTTACTTTAGATTTTTCAATGCATTCTTGATTCTCTGTGATCATGTTTGTTATTATGAAAATCTAGGAGAAGAAAAAAAGATCAGCTTGATGCCAACCTGCCTCCTTTTCTAAATATCTAACTAAGAGGTTCCTCTGGTTTTCAGATGATATTTTCAGATGATTGAAGCTGCTCAGTAATTAACATGCCTAATGCTGTTCATTGATTAATAGTTTGCTATTTGCAGGAAATGGGAATGATTATGTGACCACTTGTGAATTAAATGTTACTTACATTATTCAATTTTCCTAGTGTAACGGCTCCTCTCCTAACTTGAGAAAGTAAAGACTCTTGAAACTGATTATTTCAAAAGGAACCTTTAATCAAGCAGGATGGAAACCATTAGAAGCAAAGCAGCACCTAAAAACCTTTAGGCCATGCAAATGGGATTAAGCTGATAATGACCCCTCTCCTTTGTCAGAATGCAGATTCTGACCAATATACAAGTGTGAAGATGCTTCCTTAACTCTTCTGCCCTGGGAGTCAATAAAGCACACGTTCCCATGGCTATCTCTAGTTAGACATCAAAGTTATATATCCTACATGGCTACCATAAACATCCCTCGAGAGATGTTGGGACCTTCAGTCTCCCGGTGACAGGAAACCAGTTGTAAAGTTGTAAAACTCAGTTGTTTCAGATGTAGCTAATGATTTAACTACGAGGCTCCCCTCCTCCCAATTGAATGGCAGTATCACTTTTAGGGATCTGACACCTAGGAAGCCTTTAAGTAGGAAGCACCATCTCTTCTTTCCTAAGAGTTCCCTGTTTTACTTAGCCTTGTGAGTAGATTTGTTCTTCTGGTCTACTCCAATGAATAGTAGGTATTTGTATTAGTTCTATGGGAGGTAAAAAGTTACTCACTAGCTCTTTCTTGCTTTCTCTCTGACTGAATAAATTGAAGCCACTCTTTTACTTTTTGTTTTCTACTGTATGTTGTACATTTTCCTGGGCAGAAACTTCAGGAGATATGAAAAGTCTATCTGTAAAGAATGACTCATAAAAACTGTTGTTATGAACAGGGCTAATGGAAAAAGAGGAAGGATGAGGCCAGACTATTTGGTAGCAGTGTCTTTTCGGGACTGAGAAGGCAAGACATACCACATAGGCGGAGGGAAAAAGGAGAACCGTAGCTCTTAAATGGATCATTTCTCCCCTTTCTTTTCCTCTGTAATAACTATGAACTGTTTATGTTTTATAAAGTTGTCAGCTGTTTTGATATTATTCTGTTTTGGAATTCTTCAGGTGGTGCTGTAGGAATCGCTTCCTGGGGTAAATTTTGGCTGGCTGTCTTGAATGTCTACAGTTGGGAAGGAATGAATACGTTGCTTCCTGAGATGTGGTGTGTAAATCATCATCAAGAAAATTATACCCAGCTTCTGTCTGTGTTCGTTATATGGATGGATGCACTTGACCCAAAAAATTCCCAACCCTGTTTACCATCCCCCCTTCCAAGACACAAAGGTTTCTTAGAATTTGCACATGCTCTTTGCAAGTCAGTTAATTTCCTATTCATTCAGATCAGTTTATTATATTTCAACCCATGTTCCAGATTATCCCCCCTATCTCCTTCCAAAACAGACCACTTGTAAGTTTAAACTGCTGAAAATTTATTTATGAGGTAAGAGGTATAGGGAAAGCTTCACAATGAATTCTTAGTTGTATTTTCATGGTGAGACTGAAGAAGTCACATTATTAATGGAATCTGTTTCAGTATTTAATATGAGGACTTTTTCCCTGGGCTCTTGAATGTCCTCCTTTACTTTCTCTTCTGTTTTCTTTTCTACAAGCTGAGGAGGAATTTCCTATATTTACTTTTAAAAATTCACCACAATGTTTAAGATTAGAATCTAATACCCCCTCCCCACAAGGAGTGTATGGAGCTTTAAGCACTACCAAATGGCTTTCTAAACTTGTCTACCAATTAGAGTAGCAAGAGTAAAAAGGGCCACTATATCACAGTTTTCATCTAAGACCAAAAGAGTACAACCTGATTCCAGTATTTTTGATACTGTCCCCAAAGGTGAAATTATTTATACACTGGACAACTTCATGGAGGCTCTTTGAGGTCTGATAATTGCTAGAGATGGGCATGCCAGTGGCCAATTTTTCAAAGCCTGCTGGATGAAGTGTGTTTAGGCAGCCACTCCATGTTTTGTTGTCATGATCTTTTTGCATTTCCTACAGTCAAGTTGTTACATTGTCTTTGCAGGCAATCGTCCACTGTTACGAGCTTTTCCCTTCTTTCCACTTCACAATAGGTTGTTTCCTTCATGGATGCCAGCTAACCCTTCCACACTTTGGTGTCATTGCCGCCAGGTTTACCTGCCAATGGCCTACTGCTATGCTGTCCGCCTCACTGCAGAAGAAGATGAACTTATCTTGAGCCTTCGACAGGTATTTCCCAAAGCATAACTTTCCTATTAGTCCAATGACTTTCAATTTCAATGGAATCTCTGATCTTGTTTAAGATGCAAGGTTGGGCCAATTTTCAGTTTCCCAGTCCCCAAAGGATTCCAAAATTGAAATGTAGGAAAATGCCTTTTGATCCCCCCCCTCTTTTTGCGCTCTCTCTCTCTCTCTCTCTCTCTCTCTCTCTCTCTCTCTCTCTCTCTCTCTCTCTCTCTCTCTCTCTCTCTCTATCTCTCTATCTCTCTATCTCTCTATCTCTCTATCTATCTATCTATCTATCTATCTATCTATATGGTGTACATGCTTCAAAAATTATTTCAAAGCGGTATTATGAAATGCATGGGATTAAGGCATCATTTTAAAGCAGCTACATTTTTCAGGCTTCCACACATTCAGCTCATTAAAGCACCCCTGTATTTAGTGCTGCTTTAAAGAGATGCTGTGCTTGTGCTCTTTCATATTCCAAAACATATTTCCAAATAGTTTTCAAAGAATGCACAGCCTTACTATTTAAGCTTGTAATTCTCTGTTCATAAAATAGAATAAAACCTCTGAAAATTTACCCAAGGGACTGAATGAAAGTGGCATACTGAACAACTGTACTGAAATGTACACATGCCTCATTTTACTTTACAGAAACACACATAATGAAAACATAGTAAAATCATTCATACAATACTGTATCATACAAAATCAATACATTTATGTATGTATTATTTTCTCATGAAAAAAAGAGTCAATTTTAGTTTGTTTCTTATTCATGTTATGAAGGTAAGTGGAGAAAGCTGGCCATACCACTCACTATATCTAGGCAATTTTCCATGGCAAATGACTTTAATTGCATTATCAAATGACTGACATCATCTTCTTTTGGAATATCTGCAGTTTTATGGTCCTCATTTAATTCTTTTGCTTCATCAGTTGTTTCCAGCACTTTTCCACTGGGTTGTACCTCAGTCAGTACTGATTGGAAAATTGCTTCTGAATCAGGGTCAGGGATTTGCTTCTGCAGACGAACCATAGATTTGGATCTTAGCATTGACCCACTGCAGAAGCTGGGCTCAGTAGTGCATTTACAGTAGAATGTTTTGATTATGCCTTGTCAAGAGGTTGAAGTTTTGATGTAGTGTTTGGTGGAAAAAATTCAGTTTCACATTTGTAGGATGATTCACTTGGGGATGGCTAGGACAATTGTCCACTGCAAGAAGAATGGGCCATTTCTTCTTCTTCATTTCTCAGTCAATATCACTTATCCCCTTCTCAAATAAGGCATCAGTCATCCATGTAGGTTTGTTAAGATTTCCAGGTGACGGGAAGGTCTTTGGGCTGCAGGTTCTTGAATGAGGATGGCTTTGCCAATTTACCGATCACCAAAGGTTTTAGCTTCTCTCCGGTTAAGTCAGTGCACAGCAGAACTGTGACTCATTCCTTAGAAAGTTTTCCTTTGTGGATGCCAGGTAAGCCTTCCACACTTTGGAATCATGTGGTTGTTAAATGAACCTCACTTCCCCCATTGACTATTTCTTTGAAGCCAGCTGGGAAAGTAACAAATGGTGATCACATGACCCTTGGACAGTGCAACTGTCATAAATACATGCCAGTTGTTAAAAAGTTGAATTTTGATCACGTGACCATGGGGATGCTGACTCAGTCGTAAGTGTGAAAGTTATAAGTCACTTTTTTCAGTGCCATTGTAATTTTGAATGGTCACTAAACAAATGGTTTAAGACTCCCTGTAGTCCAGATATCTCCACCAAGAGGCAGCACAGCAGGACCTGGCCCATAGCTTCTGTTTCTCCCTGACTTATATTTTAGAGGTGTTGCTAAATTGGCTGTTGAAAAGAGCAGGTGGAAGGGCATTACAGTGGGATAATCTAATTTATTTATTAAATGTACTTATGAAATGTATGTGACACTCATCTCACTGTAAAAGTAAGTCTTACAGCATAATAAAAAGATAATACAAAACAATTTTAAAAGTAAGAAAGATTAAATACAGATAAAAAACCAAGAGGACATATGACATGGTGGGGATATTCTCTCTGCATAGTCAGCCCCAGCATTAAGCACCCTTATTGGAGCCCTAGGCCAGCCAACAGAGCCAGGTTTTAAGGCTCTTCTGGGAGGCCAGGAATATGGGGCCAACCTTACCTTCAATGGAAGAATCTGCCAAATGTCGGGAGCCATAACAGAGAAGGCTCTTTTCCTAGATCCTGCCAAAGAAATTATTGCACATGGGAACTCGGTTTGCTGTGGCCTAGAGGTGGAGCTCTCGTCTCACAATCAGGAGGTTGGGAGTTCGATCCTAGGTAGAAGCAGATGTAGGGGCTCCTGCTTGGTCAGGAGGTTGGACTAGATGACCTGTAAGGTCCCTTCCAACTTTGTTAGATTTTTTTTTTTTTTTAGATTTTATTTAGCATTTATAGGCCGCCCTTTTCCCTGAGGGGACTCAGGGCGGCTTACAATAGTAAGGGAAGGGGAGTGAAAGACAAAATACAAAAGAAAATGTGAAATAACTAAAAAGTACTAAAACACAACATTCACTCAGTATTCGGGAGGGGCAAGAAAATTTATCCCCAGGCCTGACGGGCTAGCCAGATCTTGAGGGCTGTACGGAAGGCCTCGACTGTGGTCAGGGTACGAATCTCCACGGGGAGATTGTTCCATAGCGTCGGAGCAGCAACTGAGAAGGCTCTCCTCCGGGTGGTCGCCAGTCGGCACTGACTGGCGGATGGAATACGGAGGAGGCCCGCTCTATGCGATCTGATGGGACGCAGGGAGGTTATTGGCAGAAGGCAGTCTCTCAGATAGTCAGATCCACTACCATGGAGCGCTTTATGGGTGGTAAGTAAGACCTTGAATTGCACCCGGAGATCTACAGGCAGCCAGCGCAGCTCGCGGAGGATAGGTGTTATGTGGGCGAACCGAGGTGCGCCCACAATCACTCGCGCGGCCGCGTTCTGTACTAGCTGAAGTCTCCAGGTGCTCTTCAAGGGCAGCCCCATGTAGAGCACATTACAGTATTCCAGCTTAGAGATCACAAGGGCTCGAGTGACTGTCGTGAGAGCCTCCCGATTCAGGTAGGGTTGCAACTGGCGCACCAGGCGAACCTGGGCAAATGCCCCCCTGGTCACAGCTGATAGATGGTGATCAAAACTCAGCTGTGGGTCCAGGAGGACTCCCAAGTTGCGGACCCTGTCTGAGGGGTATAAGTTTTGTCCCCCCAGCCTGATTGATGGTACGGTGGTCAAATTATTGGGAGGAAAACACAACAGCCACTCGGTCTTGTCTGGGTTGAGCACCAGTTTGTTCGCTCTCATCCAGCCTTTAACAGCTTCCAGACCCTGGTTCATCACGTCCACCGCTTCATTGAGTTGGCACGGGGCGGACAGATACAATTGTGTATCGTCCGCATATTGGTGATACTTTATCCCGTGCCTCCGAATGATCTCGCCCAGCGGTTTCATGTATATGTTAAATAGGAGGGGGGACAAGACCGACCCCTGTGGCACCCCATATGTTAGGGGCCTCGGGGACGATCTCTGCCCACCCACCAACACCGACTGCGACCTGTCCGAGTGGTAGGAGGAGAACCACTGCAAAACAGTGCCGCCCACTCCCACCTCCCGCAGTCGTCGCAGAAGGATACCATGGTCGATGGTATCGAAAGCCGCTGAGAGGTCGAGGAGAACTAGGATGGACGCAAAGCCTCCATCCCTAGCTCTCCAGAGATCATCGGTCAATGCGACCAAAGCGGTTTCTGTGCTGTAACCTGGTCTGAAGCCGGACTGGAAGGGGTCAAGATAGTTTGCTTCCTCCAAGGTACGCTGAAGCTGGAGGGCCACCACTTTCTCAACAACCTTCCCCACATAGGGAAGGTTGGAGACTGGACGGTAGTTGTTAAGAACAGCTGGATCCAAAGACGGTTTCTTTAGAAGGGGTCTCACCACCGCTGCCTTAAGCTCGGTGGGGAAGTGCCCCTCCCGAAGAGATGCCACAACAACCGCTTGGATCCAGCCTCGTGTCACCTCACTGCTGTTGGCAACCAGCCAGGAGGGACACGGGTCCAGTACACAAGTGGAGGTACTCACAGCTCGCATAGCCTTGTCCACATCCCCAGAGGCAACTTCCTGAAACTCAACCCAGAGATGGTTTGCCAAGTCTTTCCCCTGTGTCTCAGCTGGCTCTGCAAGGGTGGAGTCTAGGTCCGCTCGAAACCGGGCAACTTTGTCCGCCAAGAACTGGACATACTCCTCAGCCTTACCCTGTAAGGGGTCCCCCGTCTCCCTCCTATTTAGGAGGGAGCGGGTTATCCTAAACAGGGCGGCTGGGCGGGACTCGGCGGACGCTACCAAGGAGGCAATGTGTGTTCTTTTTGCTGATCTTAAAGCACGGGTATACTCCTTGGTGCATGCTGTTACAAGTGCCCGGTTCAATTCGGACCTGTCTGATCTCCACAGGTGCTCTAGGCGTCTCCTCCGGCGCTTTATCTCCCGGAGCTCCTCGGTAAACCAAGGAGGCCTCCGGGGGCCGCTGACCCGGAGGGGCCGTAGTGGCGCAATCCGGTTTAGAGACCCCGAAGCTGCCGAGTGCCAGGCAGCTGCCGAGTGCCAGGCAGCGACATTGTTAATCTGTTAAAGGCTCTTCTCTTGGAGTGAGTGGGACTAGTCCAGCCCCCTACTCAAACAGGAAACTATAACATTTCAGACAAATGGTTGTCCAATTTCTTTTAGGATACGATATTAAATAAATATTGGGCAGGCACAATTGTTGTTTTTTTGGTCCCATGGTGGACTTTTGGAAGTCAGCGCTTCTGGCATGTTCCTTAAGTAACAGTTTTTTCTGTTCAAAACCCACTGAGTTTTCTTGTGGATCTTCAAATGCTAATTCTTTATTCTTCTGGGTTTCTTTTGTAGGAACTCTACGTACAAGACTACGACAGTATTGACTGGCCAGCACAAAAAAATAATATTGCTTCTGGGGATTTATACACACCACATAGTTGGCTACTGACTGTGATCTATGGTATGTACACCTGCTTCTTGCCAAAGGGCCTCCCTCATTTGTTCTTGCTAGATTCCATTTTACTGCAGAATAAAAAACGCTGCCAAGGAAACATCTTTGTAATTCCAAAAGGATCCTCAGGATATAAGGAAGATAAGCCTAACAGGTGTTTTTCCTAACGTTTCATTGTATCTAATGGTTCACCAAAATGACAGTGATAGTAACAGATATATTATTCTCCTATCTGACAACACCCTCCTTAGTCACTCGCATACCCTTGCACATCCTCTCCCATGGCAGCAGCCATCCCAAGCCACACTGCATTTGTGCCACTCCTTCCTGACCACCTGTTCACTCCCTTACTCACCCACACACTCCCTCCCTCTCTCTCCCACCTGGCAGCAGCCACTTATCTACCTGCCTTGTGAGCACCTGGGACTTGCAACTTTCTGCTGGTTTCCCCACTGATCTTGATTAATGGAAGTTGGCAGGAAGTTGCAAGGAAGTACTCACTTAAAAATCCATGATCCTTGTTTAACAACCGCAATAGGGACCACAGGGATTGCTATTGCTAAGTGATGTAGTCATGTGACTTAGGCTTTATGATCATATCGCTTCGCAATATAAATTTCAGTCCCAATTGCCATCATTTCCTGAAGATTACCTATACATTTAACAGGAAATGGCAAAACTATAAACGAAAGCCTTTGTTGGGGGGAGGGGGAATGAAGATTAAGAAAGGTGTAAAAACTAGACATGGTTTGCCTGGAGCAATATGTTAAATGGAAATTAGATGTGTTTCCCAGTTGCAGCTTGAATTACGATGGAAACATATGCTGGGTTGATTGTGCAAATTATATTGATTGTGCAAATCATATGCAAATTGATTGAATACAGTTTCTGTTGTATTTGCTTCTGATTTTTCAGAAGGTAAACTGAGTCTTCCATAGGTCTCTTTCTGCTTCTATTCCAGCAATAGCCAATATCTATGAGCAATTTCACATCAAAAAATTGAGACAGCGAGCCGTGGAGGAATTATATGATCATATCAAGGCTGATGACCAATTTACCAAGTTCATCAGCATTGGCCCTGTAAGTAATTTTTAAGTATCAATTAACTCAATAACACTGTATTGTATCATAAATTGCTCTGCACAAAATCAGTGGCACCATTGTTTGTGGTATCCTTGGTGCTCTCTGAGCTTGGGCTGTGTTTTTTGTTTTTGTTCACAACCAAGTTTCATTACTCAACAAGTACCATCATGAGTGCTGGGGAGTGTAGGGTTTGCTCCCTGTTTATATTCAGCAGCTTGCCCTGCCAGTATTGGTGGGGGTGGAGTTTTCTCCTTGGTTGCAGAACTGAACCAGGCAGTTATAGAGGTGCAGATGACAGACTCAATAATTCCTCTGTAGAACAGTATCAGCAGCTCCTTGGGCAGTTTGAGCTTGTTGAGTTGGTGCAAGAAGAAGATTCTTTGCTGTGCTTTTTTGATGACGTTTTTGATGTTACGTGTCCATTTTAGGTCTTGAGATATGATAGAACCTAGAAATTTGAAGGTCTCTACTGTTGATACTGTGTTGTCTTGTACTGTAAGAGGTGGTAGTACGGTAGGGTTTCTCCTAAAGTCTATTTCTTTGGTTTTGAGTGTGTTCAGTTCCAGGTTGTTCTGGTCGAACTACAAGGCTAGTTGTTCAACCTCTCATCTGTATGTGGTTTCATCATTGTCTTGAATGAGACCAATCACTGTTGTATCATCTGCAAACTTCAGTAGTTTGCTCAGTAGTTAATATTCCTTTGATTTTTATGAAAAAGGTTATACTTTTAAATATTTCTCATCTGTGTCTACAGTTAAACAGAAGATACTGGTTTTCTCAGGAGTTTCTGAAATGATGAAGAGCTACATTTGTGAAGAGCACAGCTATTAGTCTCAGATGACTTTAGACTTTAGGAGGAAAATAATAGTTTTTTCTTTGCCTTTGTAGATATCTAAAACAATTAACATGCTCGTACGCTGGCATGTCGAAGGAGAGAAGTCTCCCGCATTCCAGGGACACATTTCTAGAATCTCGGACTATCTCTGGTAAGGCTTTGTTGAAATCCAAACTTGTCCAGCAAACTTTGTTAACCTGGAATCTTCCTGATATGTTGAACTATAGAATTAGCAATTCTGGTTAGGTATTTTGGGAGTTGACTTTGCAAAGTGTAAATTCTAGTCTGGTGCAACACAGCTAAATGATACCATGTTATGAAAGCTGTTATGTAGTTTGAAAGTGCAACATGGCTCTTAAATACTGCCTACTATCCTTTTGAAGATACCATATGTACTCCAAAATATATTTAAAAAGTAATTCCAGAATATAGATGGATTATTTTAGGTTATACAGGTAGTCCTCGACTTACAACCACTTGTTTAGTGACCCTATGAAGTTACAACGGCACTGAAAAGTGATCTACAACCAGTCCTCATGCTTACACTTCATCCCCACATGATTAAAATATGGGCACTTGGCAACTGGCATGTATTTATGACAGTTACATCATCCCAGGGTCACGTGGTCACTATTTGTGACCTTCCCAGCCAGCTTCCAACAAGCAAAGTCAATGGAAGAAGCTGATTCATGTAAGGATCTCTTGATTCACTTCACAATTGCAGTGATTTACCTAACATCCATGGCAAAAAGATCATAAAATCTGGCATGACTCACCTAGCAACCATCTTGCTTAGCAATGGAAATTGTGGCTCCAGTTGGATTTGCTTGTGGCTGAACAGTCAGATTTTCCATATCCAGTGGACAAGCCAGATCCCACACCACATTTACCCACTGACAATAAGAAATGCACAGTGATGATGCCTCAGACCAATGTTGATGAGAGTTCTGCGTGACCAGTATACCCAACGTCAAACACTGGTTGCCCCAGTAAGTGGCGAGAAGAGCCCAGCGGCCTCCGTGAGGTCAGAGAAGCTCTTGGTACAAAGAGAGCCAGTCTGCACAAGAGGGCCAGTCTTCAACCATAATAGCAGATGCTCGCAACCACCTGATAGACTAAATCTGTAGAAAGTACTGGTTCTCATCTGAACTTTTACAATGTTGTGCGTTGTTAATATGAAAAGAGGAAGATGTTACAGATGTTATGTCTGCCTTGTGTGCAGCTTTATTCCTCTCTAGCATTCATCTCTATTGTTTTGTGATGCATTTCCTGCCATTCTAGGATTTACCTCTATCTGCTCTTGTGAGACCCTTCCTGTTCCTGGTGTGTGTGTAAATATAATTTCTTAATGAGGGCTTGTATAGTGTTTTTAACTGCATTTTATTAAACTACTTGAAACAGTTGTAAGTCAAAGACTATCTATTGTAGGGGAGAGATATCCTGAGATGAGAAGTACACATTAAAGTTCCAGGTAGAAAATCTTACAAAGTCATTTTTTCCCCTTCCATTTGTGTTGTGACTCACCCCTCTAGGAAATCACTGCAGAGTTTTAGCGATAGGCCAATAAGTATAAGGGTGGGTCATCTAGCCTGCCTGCCTCCTTCCTCACATCCAGTCCTAATTTAGCCATTGTCTCTTATTCAAAAGGCCTTTCCAGGAATGACCAGAAGACCAATGTTCATGCTACTCATGGCTCACTGTTTATGATATATAAATATGTTTATGATAGTGAAACTTACAGGTCCCTTACCTGTTTCTTCTTTGCCATGCCTCTCATGCTTGCTTTTGCTTTTCTTGCAGGCTGGGTCTGGATGGCATGAAGATGCAGGTAATCATTCCTGGCATGTTTTTATTTTGCTGAGGTCTGAACCCGTCTCACCGGGTAATGACTACTGCAGACTCTGCCAAGAGCTCTGCTTAAAATTAACAGTAACAATAGTAATTTATTAATTTTTTTGTCATCTTGCTACTATCAACTTTGAGTGACTCATAACAATAAAAATGTACAATAAAATCAATTTTAAAAAGATGGCAAGCATGATGAAGTGAAGGGTCCTTCAAGTCAAAGACCTGAGTGAAAAGCCAAGTCTTCCTAGCTCTTTCAAACAATAGCAGAGTGGGGGCCGTTTGGATCTTGGTGGAATCTGTTCCCAGAGGGCAGGTGCTGCCCCTGGGAAGATCTAACTCTAGAGTCCCAATAGATGTCATTGTTTAATCCAAGGAACCTACACCATGCCAACCCTGCAGGAACAAATCTGCCAGACAAAAGCGAGGAGAGACAGGCAATCCCTGGAGCAAGCAAGCCCTATGCCAAGTAGTGCTTTTGTCCATCACCGTCAAGGCCATTAGAAGAGCAGTAGCACAACCTAGATGTCTGGCGAGCTCTCCAAATCTACATAAACCAGACATCAGAATTTAGAAAGACGGAACATCTTTTTGTCTCTTTCCAATCTTCCTCCCTGGTGCAAAAGGGTATCAGTCACTACAATGGGCAGATGGGTTAGAAAGTGCATCGCTGCGGCCTATTCATCTAATCAGGAGCCGATCCCTCAAGGAATTACGGCACATTCAACCAGGAGTTCGGCCACCAGGAGTTCGGCCACCACTATGGTGTGGAGTACGCAGGCTTCCCTGGGAGAGATCTGCAGGGCAGTTGCGTGGGCACTCTCTTCGCCCTTTATTCGTAATTATAAATTAGACAAGTTAGCTTCGGTGGACGCTGCCTTTGGCCGTAGAGTTCTACAAGCAGTGCATGCTGACAGGTAGACCTACAGTCTCCTCCCTCTCAACGGGGACTAGCTTGGGTATGTCCCATACATGGTTGCTATCTCCACCTCTATTGAAAAAGGGCATTGGTACTTACCTGATACGCCTCTTCCAATAGAGTGGAGATAGCATCCAGCCCCGCCCTGTACGGAGACTGTTTTCCCATCAAGAACTGGGGAGGTGATTGATCAGTTGGTCTATGTTGGTTTTTTTATTGGTGTTTTTGGTCAGGATCTGAGTTGAATTGTTCACTAAAGTTGATCTTTGGATAACACGAGGAGTCTTTTTCTTCATCGTAAGCTGGGTGGAGTCACTCACAGGGACGGGTTATATAGGTGATTAATTAATTAGTAATCAGACTCAGTCCAATCAGAGAACGGACAGTGTTAATCCATACATGGATGCTATCTCCACTCTATTAGAAGAGGTGTATCAGGTAAGTACCAACACCTTTTTTTGTTGCCCCATGTGTGGCAAGGGATACATTTAGAAAGTAATTCCTAAATAGCAAAGGACTATCGACGTTTTTATTGCAGGAGAGAGAAATTGTCTTGAAGAGTACAGTAAGGTTCCAGGTAGAAGGTATTGGTGCTAGAACAGGTGTCTAACGCAGCCCACAGGCCACATCTATCACGTGTTAGCCCCATTTTCACCCGGTTTAGTGAAGGGGGAAAATGTCCTGATATGTCACATGAAAACGCCGTGATGAAGCGAGTTTGACACCCCTGTGCTACAGGAAAGGTTCCTGGAAGAGTATCCCTTAGCATACTGTCCTCTTGGAAGGGAGACCAGCTGCAATTGATTTTATGTAGTCTGCTGGCTGAAACAGTATGCATGATGTATATTTCAAAAAGTGTCATTTCAAACTATCTTCTCTTTTAGGGCACCAATGGATCACAGGTTTGGGATACAGCATTTGCTGTCCAAGCTTTTCTGGAGGTAACAGCTTTTCACAAGTTTTTCTTGTTAATTTTAATGAACTTTGTGGAATAGTTAACTAGCTGCACTTTCCTATATCATAATTTAAATAAGAAATCTGCCCCAAAGCAGCTCTTTCAGCTTCAAATTGCAATTGTGAGAGAAAAACAAAACAAATGAAATTACATCACTTTCTACTCTATCTATTCAGTATGCTAATAGCCTTATTCTGGCTTCTTTTCCTTCCTTATTTTATTTACATTTTTAAACTGGATATAATTAATATAACTATATTGGCTATGGTTTGCAGTGAGTGTAAATAGTATTCTAGCAATAAACCCTAAATGGAAATTAATGGTAATAAAGTATTAAATAAAAAATTACAGAGATTGATTGGAATCTAAAATGATGTCTTTGCTTTACTTGATTAAACTCTTTTATTTAAAGGCTGGTGCCCATGAGAAGCCCGAATTTGACAACTGTCTGATACTTGCACATCAGCACTTCAGAATAGCACAGGTGAAAATGTCACATTCTAGTCCCTGATTATATTTGAAGGATTTTTTTTCCCAGCGGCCACTGAGCTATGTACTATAGACATGGTATCTATTGAACATTTGAGTATAAAAAGAACTAATCACATCAGAGAACAAACTAATCATTTCTGATAGTCCCAACAACAACATCTGCCTATCCCAGATCCTTACAAAGTACTTGATAGGTGGATAAAAAATTCTAAGTCCATCGCTCTTCTTAAAAATGAAAACCCTGAATCTGGAAAATAGAACTATGGAGAAAGGAAATGATAACTCCTATCCATTCTCATTCTATTATTCGTTTTTTATATCTTGCCTTTGTTTTTGTTTTTTTGTAAATAGCTCAAGTTTTTCCCCACAACAACTATCCTGTAAGGTGGGTTGGACTGAGAGAGAGTGATGGGCCCAAAATAACCCAGGCGTCTTTCACACTTATGGTGGGACTTGAACTCTCAATCTTCAGATTCCTATTCTACCACCTTAACCACTGGTTCTCTCTCCTCAAGCCCATAGCTAGAACTAAGTAACTGTTGTGGTTTACTCCTGCAAGATGCATATCATTATAATATTTTATCTCCTCCAGGTTCCAGATAATCCACCTAATTATGAAAAATACTACCGTCAGATGAACAAGGTATGATTGTACAAGGTAACAGAAAGTGGAAACAAGATCTTAAATTAGCTGTGAAAACTTCTCTGTGCCCTAGAACAGAACAGCTAGGGTGAATAAGAAGGGTGAAAGAAGCAAAGCAGGTTTGTAATTGTTGAGTGGATTTGGGGGTTTGTTGGAAGGAGCCTTCTGCATTCCTGCTTGTACACTGAATGATCTAACAGTGTAAGACCTCAGAGGCAGTCACACTGTAGGATTAAGGATAAGAGTGTTCAGTGAAAGGTTGTAGTCATTGGGCCATCTTTTAGCATTTCCCTTTCTTCTAGATGTGGCAGAATTGTTCTCTTTTCTCCAGAGGGCAAAATAGGGTGAGAGTGGCATTGGAGTTGATTGTAATGATACATTATGGACTCTCATTCACTCAAGGCATTTAAAATAAATCTACCAGAGCCATGCTGCAAAAATCTGCATCATCATTAGAGAAGCAGAGTTTCATTGCTCCCATCTTCTAGATTCAGGTCAACAAATATCTAGACTTGCAGCTCACATATGCTAAACAGAGGCAGATAGAATATCTTGCCTGGTAATTTTTACCCCAAGAAGGAGTTGGAGGTTTCTAATATTTTCCTGAGTGCTACAGCAATGTGTTTAAGAGAGAAAGAAATAGTAAGGCAGAGAAATTAGAGCATAAGAATGAGAAAAAAAGGAAAAATTGTTGAGCCTAATACCACCATTCACTTTTCCAACTTTCCATCCTTGATTCCCTGTTCTGACACTACTTCATAGATGCAGTGTAATTTACTATTCCTTTTTACAATTTTGTCAACTCAATACAAGCATACAAGCATACATTTTTAGTTGTCCCCTTTCTCTCAACTCTTTGACTTTTCCTTTATAATCTCAATGTACATCTTTTGTATTGGTTATTTTGAATTCAATTAATACTCATGTAAGCATACATTCTTGTTTTTTTCTCTTTTTGTTTTATGACACATATTTCTCAAGGTTACCTTTCCCACCTCATTCAACATATTAATTCCTCCTAATAGTTTACATACTAATCACTAGCTTTTTACAAGTATTTACCTGTCTTTGATTTTCACCATATTTCATAAACTTTAGTTAGTTAGGATATGTAATTCGTTACTTCTTCTCGGTGAATGTTGCCATTTTAGTTTGCAAATTTGTTTTCTTTTGTGTTCTTTTTCGGTGTTCTGTGCTCCAAACCAAATTAAACCACTATTGTCTAATATCCACTAGGGTGGATTTCCCTTCAGCACTCGTGACTGTGGCTGGATCGTTGCTGACTGTACTGCAGAAGGTCTGAAATCTGTGATACTGTTACAGGAAAAGTGCCCATTCATCAAGGAACACATCCCCCCCAGTCGTCTCTTTGATGCTGTAAATGTGGTGAGCACAGAAAAGTAAATTTCTTCCTGAGAATCCATCTTCCCCACTTATTTTCATCTTGCCCATGCTGTGCAGAGTGACCAAAAGGGCAGAGATACTGAGGGGATAGCTGGGGGAGGGGGTTAAAGCAGAGGCAATTCATGCAGGGCAAAGAAATGGGAAATCCTTGTCCAATGACCATTGCTAAATGGCATGGTCCTGCAATGTTTTGTTTAATGACTGTTTTGCTTAATGACAGAAATTCCATTTCCAATTAGGGTAATAACCCGAGGACTACATGTAGAGATTTCCAGACAAGAAGTAGTGCTATGTTTTCTCTTAATTGTATTTTTAGGCTGCCCTGATCAATTATGACTTTAGGTGGTAAATAACAAAGTAAAACAGAAACAATAATAGCCAAATAAAAGCAGCAGTACAGATTTCCTGCAGAGACATCACTTCCATGTGGGTAAAGGAATGGGATCTCCGCTAGCTTTTCTGTGGTGAAGATCTGGGAAAAGGATGAGTTGAACCTGGAGGAATCAACAGGAGCGAGGGGGAGCCTGGGCGCCGAAGGAGGAAGCAAGCAACTTCCCTATCGGACAAGGGAAAACCCCTTGAAATCATCGGAGAAGAAATTGGCATTCATGGCCGAGCTTGAGTGGTGACAGCAGCACATGAGGGAGAGAAGATAGCAACACAGCAACATCGGTGAGAATAAGTAAAACAACTAAACTAAAACGATGTAAATTCTACTAAAGATTCTTTGAGGTAGAATTTCAAAGCTTTGAAGCGAGCTGGATACAGTTCAATATTGGCAGCTATAAGGAGAGCTGAAAGCATGTGATTTCCTGTAGCAATAGAAGACTTGGAGTGATTTAAGAACGGAACGGAATAAGCAGAGGAGGAGAGGGCTGTTGGAGTGATTTGGACAATAAACAGAAATTGGAGCCAGATAAATCAGTGATAACAGCGAAGAAGGAGAGAGAAATACTTTGGAATACTTGAGAGAAAATATCGGATGATTGAAGAGCGCAAAAAAAAAAGCCTATACGAAAGAAGAGTAACACCGCCATCTAGTGGATGGTGAACTGAATAACAATATATAGGACAAATCTGCTGATGCAACATGAAAATATTTTTTTTTTGTTGTGATCTCTGAAATTGGACTAAAAAATATCTTTTATTTTGAAGGATAACATTGAAAGAAGAAATATAAAGCTAAACTGAACTGTGGTGAGATAAAATATTGTTGAATTGTATTGAACCATATTATAATTGGAAGAGAGAGCATAGAGGATATATGAACTATCTGTGATACTCTGAAATTATCAACGTTATAAATAGATGACATAATATATAATAGTATATAAGAATTAAATTAAGGATCTATTAGCCTAAACATACTGTATACCTTGAGAATATAAAAAAATAATAATAGTAATATAGTGTTGAAGTAGGGAGTAATAGTTTGTAGTTATTAAACAGACAATATAAGGTTATATACTGAATCAAATCAAGAACGTGTTAGGTTAAATATATTGAATATTGCATGAATATTGGGTGTATTGACTTACATACAAACCCGAATATATAGAAATTAAATTGTTAGATTGTAAGATTGAATGATATTGAATTGAAATGTACATGGAAGAGGGAAAGTTCAAAGATTGAAGAGGCTGGTAAGAGAGTGGAAACAGGCAGTGGGCAAAGAGAAGTATATGCTATTGTGGGAAAACATTGTAAGGAAATTAAAATCAAAAATGACAAGTACAACAACAACAATTAGTAAAATGAATAGGAAGGCAGCATCCAATCCAGCATCACCAACGTCTTCACTCTCAAACCAGCATACAATTGCTTCCTTGACCTTTGTATCGCCTGGATTCAATGTTAACTGCAGTTTTTTCCTCTTAATTTCCTCTTCCAATTCTGTTCGTTTTACCCCTTGTTTATGTCTATGTGCTTTATTTATATTTATCAGTACTCCTCTCATATACGCTTTGCTTGCATCCCATACGAATTTCATAGGTGTACCTTTATTCATATTAAAAACAAAGTATTCGGTTAGCAATTTTTTACAATCATTGATATACTTTTCATATCGAAATAAGTTTTCATTCAATCTCCAAGACCTTCTTGCGTGTACCATCCCTCCCAATTCCATCCAAACTGGGTTATGATGCGAAAGGACCCTAGCCGCAATCTTTGTCTTCTTCACCCTAGAAAGCAAATCATTAGTGATTAGTATGAAATCAATCCTAGAAAAGGATTGATGTCTATCAGAAAATAAGGTAAAATCGTATTCCTCTGCATTTCTTTCTTGCCAGATATCTCTCAGTTCAAAATCATCCTTCATGTCAAAAAAGGATTTAGGTAGCTTTGCTCGCATCTTAGTATTTGGGCGAGAAATCTTCTTATCTCTCTTGGTATCTATAACGCCATTCCAGTCACCCAATAGTATACAAGTCCTATAATCCCACTGTACTAATTTAGCATGAAGATTTCTATAGAATCCGACTTGCTGTTGATTAGGAGCATAAATTCTCAAAAGCAATGTCTTTTTCCCTTCTAGGATTAGATCTAACGCGATGTATCTTCCATAGGGATCTGCTTCAATTAATTCAGCTTTCATATCTTTTCTTAAGTATACAACTATACCATTTTTCTTTTCCATAGCAGAAGCTACAAAATGTTGATCAAGTCTTGGGTTAATCAGATATTTTTGATCGGTTGATTTAATATGAGTTTCTTGCAAACAAATTATGTCATTCTTAAACTGTTTAAGATAGTGAAATATTTTCTTTCTCTTCTGTGGAGAATTCAATCCATTGACATTCCATGTTAAAATCTTAGTTGTCATCTTTGGTTACCTGAAGCTTTTTTAGAGCCTCCTGCATGGCCTGTTTAACCTTTGGCTTAGCTCCTCCCACTGCTTCTGGACTTGTTGCTGTAGCTCCTTGATCGATGGCAGGTGATTGTTGAGGTTGTTGCCTTTTAGCTTGTTGCTCCATTCGTCTAGTATAATCATACGGCTAGGTCTTTGTTCCATAACACCTTGCGCTTCTAGGAGAGAGAGATGATCCATCTTATCTGGTAGTTGTGTGGTTTGCTGTCTGTCTTGTCCTTCTTGTGATCTTTCTCCGGGTCCAGATGGTGCAGGATGTCCAGCCTTCAAAATATTATAGTAAAAATCTCGGGCTTTCCATACGGAGTTTAGACGATATCTTTGCCTATCAAATGTAAATATAATGCCAAATAGTGCGTCCCATCTGTACTGTATCTGACAGTTTCTAAGTTCTTCAACTAAAAAAGCATAATCTCTCCTGGCTCTTAGCATTTGAGGTGGTATCTCTTTCAAAACAGTCAGGTCTTGACCCCCAATTTGGAGCTTAGTGTTATAAGACTCTTGTAATATCGTGTTTCTGAGCTCTCTTGTAGTGAAATATATAACAATGTCTCGAGGGAGCTGCTTCTGCTTTGCGACCCAAGAGTTAACACGATAAACTTTATCGATTTGCCAGTCAAACTTAGCCCCCGGTCTTCCCACCAGACTATCAAAAGCTTCTGAAAGAATCTGTTTCAGGTTTTCCTGTTTTTCTTCATGCAACCCCCTTACTCTTAATGCCAGTTCCATTTGCCTGTACTGTATCATAATTTCTTTTTCAGCATTTTCAACTTTTTGTTGCACCACCTCTGTTTTTGATGTCAAGTTTATATTAGTTTCATTAAGATCCTCTAGACTATCTTCAATTCCGGAAACATGTTCTGTCAGTACAGTTACAAGCCCCAGCATATCATCTCTAATTTTAGCAACGCTGGCATCAATTTTATCATACAACTCCTCTTTAAGTTCTTTTATCTCCTCTTTTATCTCCTCTTTTATCTCCTCTTTAAAATCTTTAAATTTGTCTTCCACTTTAATTGTCTGAGTGTTGAGAGCCTCATTTAATTCCCTCAAGAAAAATTCTTTCGTTAGCAAATCTCCAGTAGGGGGCATGGAGAGCAGAGGCTGCGACTTTGTGCTAGGTATTGGCGATGTGCTTCTGGGGGCTGATGGAGGGGGTTTCAAATTAGGATTTGGTTTTGAGGCCATTCCAAGTTTTATCTTCAAGCAATTAGTAAAACTCTACTGGCCCACTGTACAGCTATGGAAAGAGGTACTAAATCTCCCCTTTATTTTGAAATTTATGAGGCTCTCTAGGACTTTGCAAAAGGTTTCAGAAGATAAACATTGTAGCGAAACAGTTCAGCATACTCATCGCCATTTTAAGTGTCTCTATATTAGCAGAGTTAACGGAAGAAAGAAAGTCTTGTAAAAGTGAAACTAATTAGTAAAACTCTGCTGGCCGGCTGTGAGGCAAAGTAATAAATCACTCCCTTCCTTTGAAGTTTTAAAGCTCCGTAGAACTTAACAAGGAGATTAAGAAAATAATCATTGTTACGCAAGAATTCAGCAGGCTCATCGCCATTTTAAATGCCTCTTTAAATAGCTAGATTAATGGAAGAAGATCTTGTAAAAATGAAGCTAGGATTTGAATAAACAATTAAAGTTCTCGCATACGAGTTCAGCTCGTATTAAAATCAAATAATTCAAGCCTTGTTTTGAGTGGGAGAATGCTTACTTCGTGCTGCAAGGCAGCCGGAGATTCCCAGCATGGATACAGTTCTGCCTTCGGCTGGGCCCCCTCTCTCCGCAGACACAGAAGCTGCAAAGATCAAAAGGCACTTGCACAGCAGAACTAATCTTCTTCCCTTCTTGCCCAAAGAGTAAGATACCTTCAGACATCTGATAGACGATCGTCTAAACAGATAACGTGACCAGGAACTCGAGAGCAGCTATGTTAAGCTGCTTTCATCAATAAGCCCCGCCCAGGAAGTCAAACCAGCATACAATTGAGAGCACACTGGGTCTAGAGAAAGCGAGCTCAACAATGAACCTTCAGTGTACGCAAGATGCATTAGCAATGATACAAGAAACAATGCTGAAAACACAAGAAACAATTACAAAAACAAAAGAAACAATTACAAAAACACAACAATCAATTACAAACAATCACGAAGTAACTAGGAGAAATCATGAAGAAATTAAACTAGAAATGGGAGAAATGAAGAGAGATTAGAATAGATGATACAATAGGGAAAATACAAAGCGAAATAACAAAAAATGAACAAAAAATTCAAAAAGTAGAAACAAAGGTAGAAAAAACAGAGAAGAGAATAGAGATTGTAGATTAGAAGCTGACTACACTAAATAGACAATTAGGGAAAAAATAGTGTTTTTGGAACTTGAAAAAGCTGGCTTCTTTCTCCGCTTTCAAAATATAGTAGAAGAAAAGGAGGAGGATTTAGAGGAAACAATCACAGAGATTGTTGAGAACATATTACAAAAAAGCAAACAAGAAACAAGAAGGAAGGGACATAGACGAGGTGTATCAAATCCACACAAATTATGCCAGGAGACACAGGCTCCCACTTTACTAGAAAATCGGTAAGAGATGAAGTATATAAGAAAGTGAGAGAAGAACAAATAACATATAAAGGAAGCGAGAAATAGAAACAGAACAAAGAAAAATTCTTCTCACAGCAATATACGCGCCAAATAAAAACCAAAAAGAATTTTATAAGAAGATCCACCAAAAAATAATAGAAATAGAATATGATATATGTCTAATTGGTGACTTCAAAGCTATAACAGATATCAACGATGGCTCACGAAAAAACTAAAAGAGAAAGACGAATCTGAATATTACTCCGTATGGGATTTATTGGCTAGAGGAAAGGAGGGGAAAAGCAGGAAAGCAAAAAAGAACGGAAGAAAGATGAACAAAACAATAGACAACTACAAAACCGGAAAAGGATTAAAAGATTGAAATATGAGATAGACTATAGCAAATAAATATTACACAAAATGATGTAAATGTAGTAAAAACTGTTATACATAGAATATATAGAATATTACATATAGAATGAAAAAAATGTGTGAAATAAAGTAAATGCACAAATATATAAAATCAGTTATAAAAGATTTAATATATTATATACTAGCTGTACCCGGCCATGCGTTGCTGTGACCCAGTTTGGGCGTAGTGGGGTGGCGGGTGGGTGCTGCCATTGGTCAGGACTTGGGGCTGCTGGGCCGGGCGAGGCTGGTTGGGGGAGATAGTGCCGGGGCTGTCGACCTTGTGGAAGTTGTTGAGCATCTCCTCGGAGGAGCTGCGCTCAGGCTTCCCCAAGTCGGTGGCTCAGGAGAGTGAGATGTCTAGGATCTCGGAGGAGGAGAAGTCCTTGGTGTGCCTCCTCACGGGGCACCCAGGGGCTGCCCCAGCCCCACTTCACCTTAGGCTGCCACCGCCCCGTCAAAACTGCCTTGGCGAGGCCGTAGCTGGCTCGCTGTGAGGTGGGGTGGAAAGTGCGTGCAGCTAGCTCCGCCTCCGCCTCCTCTGGAGCTCCACTGGGCTGGCCTGGGGTAGGCTGGCTTAAGGACGGGGGGAGGCGGCCGAGGGATGGTGTAGGTGGCACCCCGCTGCAGACAGCAAAGGCCCGGCGGGAGGGGAGGGAGAGAGGGGAGGCAGAGGCCGAAGGGCTTTGGCTCCCCTTGGTGGAAATGGCCAAAGCTCGTCAGATGAGGGGTGGAAAGGGGAAAGGGTGTGGCCGCAGCCCAGCAACACTTATAAAGGGACCGTCGAGGTGAAGCTGGAGAGAGGTTGAATTGTTCCGAATATAGTATACTCACTAAATGAACGCTATGATAAATGACACAGCTCAATTCCAATGCAATGTCACACAAAATAATTAAATCAAAATGAAAATAAATCGAAATCTATGAAAATTCAATATAACAATGCAATTGGAAACATTGAAATGGAATCATGAAATATTTAGTATAGTGTGTGTTGCCTTTACGTCCACCAGATGGCGCTGGAAACATTGAAATGGAATCATGAAATATTTAGTATAGCATGTGTTGCTGTCACGTCCACCAGATGGCACTGGAAACATTGAAATGGAATTATGAAATATTTGGTATAGCGTGTGTTGCTTTTACATCCATCAGATGGCGCTGGAAACATTGAAATGGAATAATGAAATATTTAGTATAGCGTGTGTTCTTTTACGTCCACCAGATGGCATTGGTTTTCAAAAAAGCATTTTTTACAAAAAGTAATGTTTTTACCTGTCACAGGTGTGACATCTATGTGATATACATATATAATATACGCCATTCGAATGCAACGTTGTGTCAAAATTTCAAAGCAATCGGTGAAGCACTTTCAGAGATTAGCAATTTTGAACAAACAATCATTACATTTTTATTTATATAGATTATACAAAACAACATAAATGTAGTAAAAACTACTATACATAGAACATATAGAATATTATATATAGTCATAGTTATAAAATATTTATTTGTATAGATAAAACAGACATCATAGATAGGTAAAAAATGTAATGTGTTGCAAAGATGTAAAGTTTGTAGAAACAAAATATTTTTTTTTAAAAAAAGCAGCAGTACAAGGTGTGCCCACAAACAATAAGTTAGACTGAATTCACAGAGGAATTGTGATTTTCAGGGAAGTATGGGGCTGAATATACATCTAGATCAGCGATTCTCAACCTGTGGGTCGCGACCCCTTTGGGGGTCGAACAACCTTTTCACAGGGGTCACCGAGGAGCCTCCCACAAAGAGGCTAGTGAGAAGCTGTCCCAAAGGAAAGGAGCGGCTTGGGTTCCCCACACGGCGGAAGGAGAGGTGCCAGAAGACTGACAGGCTTCCCAGCAGGCATTTTTCAGCAAGTGTTCCTGCCAGGGAGCTCCTACAGGGCGCACTCCTTCGCCAGGGTTGAGCTGCATCAAAGGGGAAGGCTTGGGCAGTGAGAAGGGTAACGGCTGAGGAGAGGCTGCGGCGGTGGCCGAGTTTCCACCTGACATCGCTTCCCTGCCCCCGGCACAGACCTGGCTCTGCTGAGCTGGCTCTGCTTAGTTCCGCCAGGATCCGAGGGGGAAATTGTTAGCTGCTCATCTCTAGCGCGTGCACAATCCTGGGCCAGGATCAAGGCGGAGGGGACAACACTGCGCAATGAGTGAGTAACTGGGTACACAGCACAGGGGAGCCACGCTGCGCAGGAGACTCCTCAGCACCAGACTAGGTCGGTGTGAGCTGCTGTCCCCTTCGTGTTGGCTCAGGAAAGAGGGGAATGGGGAGCAGCAGCAGCTGGTTGGGTGCAGGGAGGGAAGAGCTCCAGTTCTCCTGTGCTGCACATGGCTCTCCTTGCGCAGAGCCCTGGAACTCTTCCCTCTCTGCATCCAGAGGTGGCTGCTCTGGCTCTTTCCTGAGCCAACACGAAGGGGACCTGGCACTGAGGAGTCTGGCGCTGAGGAGTCTCCTGCGCAGCATGGCTCTCCTGCGCAGCACAACTAGCTACTCACTTCTCAGTGGCGGCAGCGGAAGGAGTCGCTGTCCCCGCCACCGTGATCCCGGCCCAGGAAGGTATTTTGCTTGCACATGCAAGAAAGAGATGAAAGAGAAAAAGGGAGAAAGAGAGAGAGATAGAGAGAGAGAGAAATGAAAGAGCTGGAAGGAGGGAATGGGAAAGAGGGAAAATAGAGGGAGAAGGGGGAGAGGGAAAAGAGAGGGAAACAAATCAGGGGGAAAGAAAGGAAGAGAAAAGAAAGAAAAAGAAAGAGAAAAGAAAGAAAAAGAAAGAAAGAAAGAAAGAAAGAAAGAAAGAAAGAAAGAAAGACTAACTTTCTCAGACCTATGACGAAAGCAATGGCAAGCTAGATCTCTTGCCAAGAAAACTGCAGTTTGCCAGAAGGCACAAATTGGAAGCAAGTCTGATATTTTTTAAAGAAAGCAAAAGAGAAGGCGAAAAAATGCATCTGAAAATAAGATTATTTATAATTTAGATAACATATTATATTGTCAAACTCAAAAGAAATCAAAATATATATCCTATTGCTATTAGTACAATCTTGCCAGTTTTTATCAACGTAGAGTTCACTATGAATAGAATGCCGAGAAGCAATTTCCTACAATTAATAACTTTATTTTGGATTTGCTATCATGTTCAATGAGAAAGAAAGAAAAAGAAAGAAGGAAAGGAAAGGAAGAAAGAAGAGAAAGGAAGAGGAAAAATAGAGAAAAACAGAAATGAGAGGGAGGGGGAGAGAAGAGAGAGAGACCCTATTCCCACAGAAAACACTGAGCCATGAAACCTGGGTAGGCCTTTCGGCGGGGGGGGGATGTCATGTGACTGGGTGGGAGTGATGTTGAGTTGGCTCTTTGAGTGTTTTAAGATTGCCTACCCCTGTGCTACACCATGCTTCAAGACAAAATTTCATTTATTTGTAATTAGAAATAAATATTTCACAATATATAATTACATATTGTTTTTGTGATTAATCACTATGCTTTAATTATGTTCAACTTATAGCAATAAAAATACATCCTGCATATCAGATATTTACATTACAGTTCATAACAGTAGCAAAATTATAGTTACGTAGTAGCAATGAAAATAATTTTATGGTTGGGGATCACCACAACATGAGTAACTGTATTAAAGGGTTGCGGCATTAGGAAGGTGAGAACCACTGATCTAGATGGAGTGATGGCTCCATTAGAGACGATTTTCAAGGCAGATAAAGTCTGAACCTTTTTGCAGCTTCCTGGACTCCTCTTTGACCAAGTCAGATTGTTCTTTGTCCTCTCTCTCTCTTTAGCTGCTAAACATGCAGAATGCGGATGGTGGCTTTTCAACCTATGAAACTATGCGCGGAGGCTGGTTGTTGGAGTTGTTGAATCCTTCAGAGGTATTTGGTAAGAGTGAAAACTTATATGGCTTCTTTACTTTCTCTAGAAGGCCTTCGGTTCCCTTTCTACACAATTCATGTCAGTCTCTGCTACGGTTTATTCTGTCCAAGGGATGGTTGCCTTTATAGAATAAAGATGGGTTGAATCTACCGCCCTCCCCTCACTTTCCCACTGCTCAGCAGTTTTCTTGCCTTTTGATGGCTTCACCATGTAAAACGTGCCAGAATTTCACTGGAAGAAAGAAAAGTACCGTATTTTTCTAAGTATAAGATGCTCTGAAGTATAAGATGCACCTAGCTTTTGGGGAGAGAAACAAGGGGAAAAAATCTTCCTCTGCCTTCCAGCAATTTGCCTCCTTGCAACAAACAGCAAACAGTACAGACGATATACACTGTTTGTGGTGTTATATTTCAGACTATACTTCTACAGACGCTGTTAAAATTGATGTGGCTTTCTGGAAGTATACATTATTCTCTGCTATTTAAAAAAAGATACAATAGCATTGGGCCTCTTCAGGTCAAGCATTTATTTTAAAAAGGTTCTTCTTTTTGTTAAGTCGTCTAGAACAATAATAAAGTAGTCTTTAAAAAATAAGTCTAATAATTTGAACATTCTATAGGCATTTATAGTTGTTGATTTACCTCCTTGCAGCAAACAGCCTGATTAGCACAAGAAAAAAAAATCTGCCTTTGCCTCCCAGCAATTTGCCTCCTGCAGCAAACAGCAAGTTTCACTTTCAATTTCAGTTTAAGCATGACCCCTCCCGATCATCAGCTGTTTCAGGCTGCAGGGATTGCCACGCCTATTGCAGCCTCTGCAAACCCCATTTCCCCCATTTGCTGCAAGGAGGTAAATTGCTTGGAGGCAGAGGCCAAAGGGTGGTGGGTGGGGCACCACATGGTATATAGTATATTCCGCATTCAACATCCAGATCATTCTGACCTACTTGTTGCTGTGTGGTGTTTAGGTGATATCATGGTTGACTATACATATGTGGAATGTACCTCAGCTGTGATGCAGGCGCTGAAGCATTTCCACAAGTGCTTCCCGGAACACAGAACCCTGGAAATCAGGTAAACAAAGGCGAGTGAAGGTAGAAGGAAAGACTCTTTCAGAGTTTACTTTTATTTTACTTTATTTTATTTCATTTTACTGGACCTTCTTTTTGAGAAAGTCTGCTAGAGGACAAAGTGCAGAATCAGGGCAGGGGAGGAAATAGATCATGATTCCTTAAGGGGAGAGAAAATCTTGATAGCTTAAGAAGGAGAGAACAGAGAATGGAAATGTTGAAATGGTTTCCCATTGTGTTCTCCTTTTTACTTAGAGAGATACTGCAAAAGGGCTTGAGGTATTGTCAGAAAAAGCAGAGAGCTGATGGGTCATGGGAAGGGTGAGTATCTTCTAAATAAATACAGCTTGACAGTTTTAGGGCTGTCTATTCCAGACATTTCTTTGGATTGGAAAATGTGTCATTGCAAATAGTGAGATCTCTGGTTTGTTTCACAGATCCTGTTTTCTCTCTTTTTAAAAAATAGTTTTTATTAAACATTATTACCTTTAAAACAGAAAGAAAAATACAACAACATAAGAAAAGACAAAACATACATAACAATATAAAGTAAATATACAGCCTTTTGTATCGGCATTCATTAGTTATACATTTTTTTAAGCGTAAAACATACAGATACAAATACAATTTTAAACATACAAACCCCCCTCCCCTGCGGTGACAGTCATTCACAGCCCAACTTTTTTCTTTCCTACCTCATTGTTAGGTCTCTAAGCCACATCTTCGCATTACAAAGTTCAGGGATCTATTACAATACCCATGTTCACTTTTAACTTTCCCCATTTTAAGTCCCTGCTGTTCTCCTTGTCGCCCACATATACCATAAGTTCCAGCTAAGATAATGTTCCGTTTCTCCTTTGTCCCTCAGCCAACCCGTCATTCTATCCATTTCTGCACATTCATAGATCTTTTTAATTATAGCATCTTCCGACGGTATGGTAGTAGATTTCCAAAATTGTGCATAAGTTATTCTTACGGCCACAATTATATGTAGGCTCAAATGCCATATTGAACTGCTTATGTTTTCTGGTTTAATGCTTAGTAGAAGGTTCTCGGGTCTCCATTCCATGTTTGCCCCGGTAACCTCTTTTAGCCATTTTTTAATCCTTTTCCAATATTTCGTGGCCTCAGTACAGGACCACCAAATATGGTAGAATGTGCCATTCTTTCTTCCACATTTCCAACACAATGGAGATAACCCAGGGAACATCTTGGCTAACCTCATTGGGGGGAAGTGCCACCTATAAACCATCTTGTATATGTTTTCTTTGAATGCTGTAGATATTGTAAGTTTAATGGTCTTACTCCATAGATCCCACCATTTGCCCATTTCAATTTCATAGCCAAGATTTCTCTCCCATGCTATTAGAAGGCTTTTGTCCATCTCTTCATTAGCATCTTGGCAGGTCAAAAATTGGTAAATCTTCGATAACATTTTCTTGTCTCCACCAAACAAAATCTTATCTAGCCCCTGCGGGTTTGGGTAGATCCCAAAACGTACCTTATCACTTTTAAACCTGTTTCTAACCTGTAAATATTCCCACCATTCCAAATTCCTGCCCTGCTGCTCTAATTCCATCTTTGTTTTCATGTTGCCATCTTCTGTCATGATGTCTTTATATGTTATGTTTCTTGTCTAATTAAATACACTGGGATGCGTTAAGGCCTCTAATGGTGCCAACCAGCATGGAACCCTAAGATAGTATTTTTTCCTCATCTTTTCCCAGACCCCCATCAAAATCTTCCGAATATAATGTCCCATGAAGTACCTATGGGGGGTGTCTCTTTCTTGCCAGAGGGAGGCATGCCATCCCTGAGGGAGGTCATGTCCCTCTATAGCCAATAGGCGCCTTCTACTCAACATCACCCAATCTTTCACCCATGTCATAATTGCTGCATTATAGTATGCTTCCCAGTTGGGTACTCCGAAGCCTCCCAGTTCTCTATGTTTTTGCAATATTTGGGCTTTAATTCGTGCTTTCTTGCCTTGCCATATAAATCAAGTCACTATTGTCTCCAAAGATTTTAAAAATTTTTTGTCCAATTTAGTTGGTGCCGTTTGAAACAGAAACAAAAATTTTGGTAATACATATGTCTTGACTGTCGCAATTCTGCCCATCAGAGACAGTTGTTTGCCACTCCAATTAGTCATATCTTTAGATACCTGCTGTAGCAATTTCATATAGTTATCTACCTTGATAGAGGAACATCTCTCCGTGAGCCAAATTCCCAAGTATTGTACTTTGTGGGCCATGTTAATCCCTAACAGGCTTTGTACTTTCCTTTTCTGGTTCAGAGTCATATTCTTAATTAACAGTTTTGTCTTCTCTTTGTTTATACGTAGCCCCGCTATCCTACCGTACTCCTCTATTTTACGTAAAAGTTGTATCCCAGAAGCCATAGGATCCTCCAGGATAAAAACAAGGTCATCAGTGAAAGCCTGGACCTTAAATTCCTGAGCTTTAGCTCGTAACCCTTTAATTTGTGTGTTACTTCTCACTATTCTAAGAAGGGGTTCTAGTGAGGATAAACAGTAGGGGGGATACCGGGCATCCTTGTCTTGTGCCTTTACCAATCTCAATATCACCCGCCTCTTCTCCGTTTACCAATAATGTCGCGGTTTGTCGTACATAAATTGTAATTGCCCGAATTGCATTTAAGAAGTTTTCTCCAAACTTCATATTTTCTAGTTGTGACAACATAAAGTTCCAATTTACCCGATCAAAAGCCTTTTGTGCATCAAGAAACATAAAGGCCACTTGTTTATCCGGCAGAGCTTCATAATATTCTAAGGCATCCAAAATAATTCTAACATTATCTTTCAAATGCCTTGACGGCAGGAAGCCGTTCTGATCAGGGTGTATAAATTTGTTAAGGAAGAATTTAAGTCTATCTGCCAGTATAGCTGCAAAGATTTTATAATCCACATTCAAAAGTGAAATGGGCCTATAGTTTTTAATTTGGGTGCGGTCAGCTCCAGCTTTAGGCAAAAGGGTTATATAAGCCTCAGCCAATGATTTCGGTGCGATAGAATCCGTCAAGACAGCATTAAATATTACTATCATCTCTTGTCCTAAAATTTCCAAAAAAGATTTATAGATTTCAACTGGCAAACCATCCATGCCAGGAGTTTTGTGTTTTCCATTTTTTTGACTGCCTTTTCTAATTCATCTATTGTTATCTTTTGGTTCAGTACCGCTTTTGCTTCATTTGAGATCGTGGGTAGATTTGCATTGTCAAAAAATTCCTTAATTTGGTCCTCAGAAACTTCTTCTTTACTATATAGTTGCTGAAAAAAACCTTGGATAATTTCCTGTTTCTCCCCCTTGGTTTCTACTAATTCCCCTTTACTATTCTGCAGTTGAGCTATACGTCTGCTCTCTCTTTCTTTTCGAAGTCTATAAGAGAGCCAACGACCCGGTTTGTTAGCATGCTCAAAAAAGTTTTGCTCCCTTGTTGGTTTGCACTCAGTGGCCCTTTGTCATTGTAGCAGAAGGTTACCCACTGTGGACCTGTTTCTGACAGGCACATCTCCATCTCTTTCTCTCTCCGTCTCTCTCTCTCTCTCCGTCTCTCTCTCTCTCTCCGTCTCCCTCCCTCCCTCCCCCCCTCTCTCTCTCATTGCTGCAGAGAATGAACAACAGACAGCCCAGTATTTTACCCTCCCTTCCCTTCTGCCCTGAGCAGTCTGCATTGGCTGACTGATTTCTTCTCCTTTTTAGAAGCTGGGGTGTGTGCTTCACTTATGGCACATGGTTTGGATTGGAAGCACATGCTTGTATGCAGCAGACTTACTGTGGCAGGTGAGTCACCTCCTTTCTCCTTTCATTTCTGGTTAGGAGGAAAGATTGGCAGTGGAAGAAACTTCTCATGAGCACTTTAGGATAAAATCTTTTTCCTTGCTCTTCCAATCACTCTTTTGGTTGGCAAGGGTGGCTCTGAATTTCCATCCTTTTGCCTTCTCCTCCTAGAGCGGCCTGTCAGGCAGTGTCCCGGGCTTGTGAGTTCTTAGTCTCCAAGCAGATGGAGGATGGTGGTTGGGGAGAGGACTTTGAGTCTTGTGAACAACGCAGATATGTCCAGAGCATTGCATCGCAGATCCACAACACCTGTTGGGCTCTCTTGGGACTCATGGCTGCTAGGTAAGAGCTTGCAGGATCCACTGCCTTTGGGGGTTGGTGGCTTCCCACAGAGGGAAGGGAGAAAGAAAGAAGTAAGGGAGGGAGGGAGGGAAAACAGCACAGCAATTTAGGGCTAGAAGGTAATCTAGTCCAACCCTCTGCTGCAACAGGAAACCTTACATTGTTTGGATTATTTTGGTGCCAGAAAAATTGCCTGAAAGGAGAAGGAGTTTACTAGGACAAGGCTGCCATGCAGAGGAAAGCAGAGATAGTCCTTGACTTATGACTACAATTGAGCCCAAAATTTTGGTTGCTAAGTAAGAGTGTTGTTAAGTGAGCTTCACCACATTTTACCCAAGCCATGACATCTCCTGGTGAGTGACATCAAGTTGGCCACACCCACACAGTCACATGACCGCTAAGCCAAACCCACAAAATAGGCCACACCCACAAAATAGGTAGCAATTTTTTTTGAAACACACCACTGGTCCACACAACCACTTCCAATATAGGTGCTGTAACTGATTGTGCAAAACAGTATCCTTAGGATGTTTCCCGAAACAGCATTTTCTCCATAGTCTCACACCCACATTCAATTTTCTATCATTTGAAATAAAGTGTGCTGAGCTGTGAATAGAGTCTATCTGAAGACCTATTATACACCACAAGACCCTTCAGCAATGCCCTCAGCCACCTTAAATGTTTGCCATGAATTGGGTAATTAATCACAGGTCTCTGATGGAAATTCTAACAAGAGATTGGACTGGATTTTTGTGCTTGGGGTACTGTAGCACATGGAAAAAGAGCTTTTCTGAACATAGATGTTTTCTCTGCTATCTTTTCTTTCTCTAAATTTAACTGCAAGTTAAGTTCCCTGAATCTGCTTGTAGCAGTTTTATAGGAAGCAAGTGGAGGAGAAGGGGAAGATGGTGATTTCTATCCTGCCTTTATAATGTGCATTCAAGGCAATACACATTATGCTCTGACCTCCTCCTCTTGTCTTCTGTGGGATGAATTAGATTGGGAGTGACTGGCCCAGAGTCATCTAGCCAGCTTTCATGATTAATGGAGCACTAGAACTTACTAGCTTCTAGTTTCTGTCCAGCCTCTTAATTACTACATCTGATTGGTTCATTTTGCTTTGCAGGTATCCAGATGTTGGAGTTCTGGAAAAGGGAATTAAACTATTGATTGAGAAACAGCTGCCTAATGGGGACTGGCCCCAGGTAAAATGTCTCTTTTTTCAGTTTACCTGTCTTTTGCTTAAAAGCATTGTGCCTCAATTACTTAGCCCTTATAATCCTTCTCCCTGGATTTTTCAGCATCAAAAAAGTTCCTTTTCTGTTGCTCTGTAGGATTTACTGATATGTTTTTACTTATCTTCTGCACGGCCTACCAGCTAAGTGGTATATTCTTTCCCACTCTTAGGCTACTCTTGAGGAACTGCCATGCCAACAGTTTTTAATGCTTAAAAGGCTTAGTTCTCAAAGTCCTCTTCTCAGCTTAGGTCCTTTTATCCGGCGTGCAGAGCCAATAAGCCACACCAGATAGATGGAAAGCAATAAGACTTAAAAAAAAAAAAAGATTGCCAAGAAGCAAGTTCCAAAATGGCCACATCCCATTTATGCAGGTTTGAAAATCATACATTGCCATGAACCAGTCAAAGAAACATCACTGTAAACCAATCGTTAAAAGTAACATCATGCATACATTTCAGAAGTAACATAATTCAACAAAACCTACAAGGTTTGTTAAGACTTTTATCTTATCAATAATATTCCTACACTAAAAGAATTCCTGAGAAGGCTTCCTGGGTGGAGCCTGCTGGTGGTGGCAGCAAAAAACAAGCTGCCTCCGAATTCCTGGCTACGTATCTGTTTAGAGGATCTTCCATCTGACGTCTTATCAGGTTTTCTTATCCTTCAGCAAGAAGGAAAGAAGAATTTGTTTTGCTGGCAAATGCGCTTCGATTTTTGCAGCTTTTGTGCTTGCAGGGAGAGGGGGGCTAGCCCAAAGCAGAACGGCTGTCCATGCTGGGAACTTCAAACTGCTTTGTGCGGGACAAAGTAGGTCTCCCTCACTCAGTTCAAAGTTTTGATTGATTTAATCTTATCACGAGCTGGATCCGTATTACGTAGGCAATAATTGTTTATCAAGAGTTTAGCTTCTTTTCTTTTTCTCCTCCGAAAAACTATTTACTTAGAGGCTTTTAAAATGGCGCCGAGCAGGTTGGTTTCTCCGGTAATAACGAACACTTTTTGTTAACTATTACAAGAATTCAAAACAAAGGAGAATGCTTATCATTTGTTTCACAATCGGCCAGCAGAAGCTTTTTAATTAGTTTCATTTCTACAAGATTTTCACTCCCTCATTAATCTTGCTTATCTGGAAAAATGATGATGAATCTGCTGAACTGTCTTGTTACAATGTTTACTCACTGAAAGTTTTGCCAAGCCTTAAACTTCAAAGTAAAAGGGGAACTCAGCTTCTTTACTTAAAGCTGCATATTCAGGCAACAGAGTTTTATTAATTGCAGGCAGATAAATTTTGAAATGGCTTCAAAACTAAATATTAATTTGAAGTCGTCACCCTCTACTTCCAGGGGCACATCCCCAGTGCCTGGCACAAAGCTGCAGCCTCCGCTTCCTACGCCCCCTGCTGGGGATGTGTTAACGAAAGAATTTTTCCTGAGCAAACTAAGCGAGGCTCTTAATGCACTGACAATTAAAATGGAAAATAAGTTTAGAGATAATAGAGAGGTGATAAAGCAGGAGAGAAAAGAGGAAATAAAAGAAATGAAAGAAGAAATCAAAAGTGAAATAAAAGGACTTAAACAGGAGCTGTATGAGAAAATCGACGCTAAGGTTGTTAAAATTAGAGATGAAATGCTGAGACTTGTAACTGTATTGACAGAACATACTTCTGGAATGGAAGATACTCTAGAGGTTCTTAATGATGCCAATACTAACTTGACATTGAAAACAGAGGTGGTGGAACAAAAAGTGGAAAATGCTGAAAAAGAAATTATTATGATACAGTACCGACAAATGGAGTTTGCATTAAGAGTAAGGGGGCTGCGTGAGGAGAAACAGGAGAACTTGAAACAGATCCTATCGGAAGCTTTTGACCGCCTGATGGGAAGACCAGGGACCAACTTTGACTGGCAAATCGACAAAGCTTACCGCGTTAATTCTTGGCTGGCAAAGCAGAAGCAGCTTCCCCGAGACATCGTTATATATTTTACTATAAGAGAGCTTAGAAATATGGTACTGCAAGCATCTTATAACACTAAGCTTCAAATTGGCGGTCAAGACCTGATTGTTTTGAAAGAGATACCACCTCAAATGTTAAGAGCCAGGAGAGACTACGCTTTTTTGGTCGAAGAACTCAGAAATCGTGAGATACAGTATAGATGGGATGCACCATTTGGCATTATATTTACATTTGATAAGCAAAGATATCGCCTCATCTCTGTATGGAAAGCCCGAGATTTTATTATAATATATTGAAGGCCGGATACCCTGCACCATCTGGACCTGGAGAAAGACCACAAGAAGGACAGGATAGACAGCAAACTACACAACCACCAGATAATATGGAGCATCTCTCTCTTCTAAAAGTGCAAGGTGTTATGGAACAAAGACCTAGCCGCATGACTACTAGACGAATGGAGAAACAAGCTAAAAAGCAACAGCATCAACAATCACCGGCCATCGAACAAGGAACTACAATAACAAGTCTGGAAGCAGTGGAAGGAGCTAGACCTAAGGTTAAACAGGCCATGCAGGAAGCTCTAAAAATGCTTCAGCCAATCAAAGATGACAACTAAGATTTTAACATGGAATGTCAACGGACTGAATTCTCCACAGAAGACGAAGAAAATATTTCATTATCTCAAACAGTTTAAGAATGATGTGATTTGTTTGCAAGAAACTCATATCAAGTCAACTGATCAAAAATATTTGATTAACTCAAAACTTGGTCAACATTTTGCAGCTTCTGCTATGGAAAAGAAGAATGGTATAGTTGTATACTTAAGAAAAGATATGAAAGCTGAATTAATAGAAGCAGATCCCTTCGGAAGATATATTGCTTTAGACTTAATTCTAGAAGGGAAAAAGACATTACTTTGGGGAATTTATGCTCCCAATCAACAGCAAGATAGATTCTATAGAAATCTTCATGCTAAATTAGTATAGTGGGACTATAGTTCCTGTATACTATTGGGTGACTGGAATGGACTGATAGACACAAAGAGAGATAAGAAGATTTCCCACCTAAATACTAAGATGCGAGCAAAGTTACCCAAACCTTTCTTTGACATCATGGATGACTTTGAATTGAGAGATATTTGGCGAGAAAGAAATGCAGAGGAATATGACTTCACTTTCTTCTTGGACAGGCATCAATCCCTTTCAAGGATTGATTTTATACTAACCACTAATGATTTGCTTTCTAGGGTCAAGAAGACAAAGATTGCGGCTAGGGTCCTTTCGGACCATAACCCAGTTTGGATGGAGTTGGGAAGGATAGTGCAGGCAAGAAGGTCTTGGAGATTGAATGAAAACTTATTTAGATATGAAAAGTATATTAATGATTGTAAAAAATTACTATCTGAATATTTTGTTTTGAATATGAATAAGGGTACATCTATGGAATTCGTATGGGATGCAAGCAAAGCGTATATGAGAGGAGTGCTGATGAATATAAATAAAACACATAGAAATAAACAAGGGTTAAAACGAACAGAACTGGAAGAGGAAATTAAGAGAAAAGAGTTGGAGTTAACAATGAACCCAGATGATACAAAGGTTAAGGAAGCTATTAACATATTAAAATCTCAATTTGACATGTTGATCTCTGACCAGGTAGCCACTAATTTATTATATGCAAAACACAATACTTTTTGTAATGCAAACAAACCTGGCAGATGGTTAGCTTATCAGATTAGGAAAAAAAGGAAAACTCGAAATATATCTAAACTGATTTACAGAGGGAAGGAGGTGTTTCAACAGGAAGAGATTCAAAAGGCCTTTCGGGAATTTTTTACAGAACTGTATAAAGGGGATAAAATTAATGGTTTAGATATAGACAAATATTTAGATAAAGAGAAAATACCTTCAGTTACAGAAGAGCACAGGCAAAAATTGAATCAACCAATAACCTCGGGGGAAATCTTGCAGGTAATTAAGCAATTAAAGTCAGGGAAAGCATCAGGTACAGATGGCTTGACAGCGGTTTACTATAAAAACTTACAGTTAGAAATGGTAGAACCTCTGAGAGAATTATTTAATATGATTCAAACGGAAGGTAAAGTGCCTCCATCTTGGAAGACAGCGTTTATATCTTTGATACCCAAAGAAGATCAAGATACTACTCAACCTAAAAATTATAGACCTATTTCATTACTGAATGTAGATTATAAAATTTTTACTAAAATATTAGCAAATAAGTTAATGTTGGTTATTCAACAATTGATACACACGGACCAAACAGGTTTTATACAAGGGAGACAGATGAAAAGTAATGTCAGATTAATTATTAATGCATTAGAATATTTGGGAAAGAACAACCAGATCCCTGCTGCGTTTATATTTTTGGATGCTGAGAAGGCCTTTGATCGAGTTAACTGGCAATTTCTGCTGAAGATATTGCAAAAAATGCAGATAGGAGATAATTTTTTACAGTCAATTAAAGCAATATACCAACAGCAAACAGCACAAATTATAGTCAATGGAAGTTTAACAGACTCTTTTCAAATTGGAAAAGGTACAAGACAGGGCTGTCCTTTGTCCCCATTATTGTTTATTATAACTTTGGAAGTACTGTTGAATAAAATACGGGGCTTGGATGATTTAAAAGGGATCAAGATTAGGCAGCAAGAATATAGAGTCTGTGCTTTTGCGGATGATTTGGTCATAATATTGGAACAATCGCAGGAATCCAGTATGGTCTTAATGAATACGATTAATCAATATGGTCAAGTGTTTGGCTTTAAAATAAATTTAGGAAAAACAAAAATATTAGCTATAAATATGAATACTAAACAAAAGGAAGAATTAGGAGTGATGCTAGGATGTGAGGTAGTTAAAAAAGTCAAATATCTTGGAGTTAACATTTTAACTTCAAATGGGAAATTATATAAGCATAATTATGAACCACTTTGGCATAGTATACAGACGGAGATGAAAAAAGGGGAGAAATTGCACTTATCTTTGCTGGGTATGATAGCGGCAGTGAAATTGAACATTTTACCAAAATTTTTATTTCTTTTCCAAATGTTACCTATACTTAAAAAAGATGCAAATCTTTTAGAATGGCAGAAGGGTACCAACAAATTTGTATGGGCAGGAAAGAAGCCGAGGGTAAAGATGAAAATAATGCAAGATGTACGTGAGAGAGGAGGATTGAAACTACCTAATTTAAAACTATATTATGATGCAGTGGCATTATCTGTAATTAGTGATTGGACTCATTTAACCAATGATAGAATATTGAATATTGAGGGACACGATCTGGTATATGGTTGGCATGCTTATCTGTTATTCAACAAAAAATTGGATAAGAATTTTAAAAGTCATATCTTAAGAAATGCTTTACTGCAGGTCTGGAAAAAATACCAATATAAATTAAATGACAAGATACCCATGTGGGCAATTCCTAGACACGCAATTGAAAATATGAATATAGCACAAAAACAGGATAGAATTATTTACAGACAGCTTCTTACCTCGGAAAGGGGGGTATTACAATTAAAATCCTTAGAGGTATTAAAAGAGGAGAAGGTAGTTCAAACATGGTTCCAGTATGGGCAATTACAGACTAGGTGGAAAATAGATTAAAAAATTGGTTTTATCCAAGTTGAGGATAATTTGTTTAAACAAATAAGAGATCAAAGCTTAATGCATATAAAGAGGATATATAATGTATTAATACAGATGGATTCGGAAACAGAATTAGTTAAAGATTGTATGATAAAATGGGCTCAAAATATTGAAGAACCAATAATGTTGGAGACATGGGAAAGAATCTGGGTAAGAAATGTGAAATTTACACAAGCTCAAAATCTGAGAGAAAATTTTTACAAGATGTTCTATAGATGGCATTTAGATCCTAAAAAGTTGGCTTCTATGTATCCGAATGTACAGCCTAAATGTTGGAGGTGTGGTTCTCTCGATGCTACATATTATCATATATGGTGGACCTGCCAAAAGGTTAAGGCATTCTGGATAAAAATATGGTGGGTTATGCAAAATATCTTTAAAAGAAGGATAAAGTTTACTCCTCAGTTACTTTTACTAGGTATATGTACTGATTTTACAGTGGTAGAGACTAACCTGATTCTGCACCTAATAACGGCAGCAAGACTGTTGGTGGCGCAATACTGGAAGAAGGAAGACTTGCCTACAATCCAAGAATGGACATTGAAAGTCACCAACTTAGCCGAGATGGCTAAAATATCGGCATATCTTAAAGATCACTCAAATGAGAGATATAAACGAGACTGGAAAAAATGGATTGACTATATACAAAATAAATACGGGACCAAGAAATTCCAGTTAGCCTATGCTTAAGATCAGAAATGATTTAAATTGTTTAAAGTTAGTTCAGCAAGAAGAAGCTAAGGTCAATGTAGAATGTCATTGATTTCTTTATTTATTTTTTCTCAATAGATTTTAGACTGTGTTAGTTAAAAATCCATACCGTGTACGGGTTCTGGGAAGTGGGGTGGGGAGGAGGAGGGGGTTGGGGGGGTGGAGGGAGGGGCATACAAAAAAAATTGTACTTCAATGTTTTAATGATTGACGAATGATGAAATATTTGTGTTTTTTAAAAGAAATAAAATCTTTGGAACAAGAAGAATTCCTGAGAACTTGGTACTTTGACCTTGTCCATCATCTTAATGGACAGCCATTCTTGAGCAGGAAGGCAGATGGTCTGGCTTCCATCTATTGCTATTTTCCCTGCCTAACAAAGCAGCTCAGTCAGTGGATAACCACACCATCCCCAAAGCTATTACTATATGCTAAATAATGATTAATATATGAATTAAAATACATTAAAGTGGGTTGTCCCCAAACTCTCATGAAGTTGATGAAATGCTTAAATATGGATGGAAAACAAAAAGCATCTGCCACTACTGCCTTGTACTTTGCAATAATATCATGAGTTCAGTTTTGATTTATTCTGATACCCTTCTTGGTTAAGTCCATTTCAACAGCAGCAAGTCCCTCCTTTTTGAATTCCTAAATTATCCTCAAAATATGCAGACTTTTTATTCTTTTGATATACAAGGCAAGTCAACTTGTTAGAAGCTTCCCGTATGTGGTCATGTATGTTGGGTGCAGGTGACTCACATGTTTTATTTTCCGTTCCTGCAGGATCTTTTGGGCTATGAAATGCACAGGAAAGATGAGAGGGAAGCTTTACATTTTGTTTCTTGTTTTGCTTACAGGAGAATAATGCAGGTGTATTTAACAAGACTTGTGCTATCAGCTACAGCTCCTATCGAAATGTCTTCCCCGTCTGGACCCTGGGGCGCTTTTCTTCCCTATATCCTGACAGTCCCCTTTCAGGCAAATGCTCAACAAAGGCAATAAGAAACGGGAGGAAAGAACTGGCTGCAGAAATGACCAACAGACATAGTTTAGGATTTGCTGCTTCATTGTAACAATCTTGAAGTCTGTCTGAGGTTCTTTTTGAGGCAGTCAAAGGGACTCTTTTCCAAGGAACCAGTGAAGAGAGAAGTCAGTGAAAACCTGCTGCTGCCCTGTTGGTTGTTGCTCCTTATAAAGTGTCTCTAAATTCTGCTACATTTGGAAGAAAAAAGCCCTTATCTGGCAAAGACAAACACATCTGAGGAAAAATGTAAATATGGAGTCTTGAAGACTTGTGGAACTTTGTTCTTCTGACTGTTGAAGCTCCCCTCTCTTAAGTAGAAATAAGAGGAAAAACATTAACCACCTTTATTCTGTCCAGTCATTTATATGCCCTACTTGTGCATAACCCTAACCCTAAGATTTTTTTTCTCCTTCTTGCTTTTTCTAATATTTCTTAAGATATCCCTACTTCCTTTTGCTACTTTCTTTCATCAATTTATCTATATTTCATCGCTGTGCACTATTTCTCTCCCCCTTGAAGAATTGGTTTTATTAAGACCCTTATTAAAAAAATGAATTCTTTTTATATGCTTGTCTTTTGTATATATGATCCAAGTTTTCTGACTTTTCATTCATCATAGATTTGCTTTAATAAACAATAATTTTAAAAATGTTTGTAATCTTTGATGTCCTTAATTTTGGTTTTCAAGCTTTCCTTAGTTCTCTGAGTTCATTATCAAAAAGATCATATTTGCATACAGCATTCAAAATATAATAAACACTTTGTTTGCATAAACAGGAATTATCCAAATAACATTGGCTTTCAGACTAATCCCCAGCCTGACTTAGTGCAAATAGTTGTGTAATTTACCTAGGCTAAAAACCAATAATTTCTATACTTGTATAGGCTATTTTATATTAGGGAATATAAATAGCATTAGGGAAATATGATCTGGTTCATGCATAGTTTTTATATGTAGTAATAAAAAGTATAGGTTTTAGAAAAATTAAAAGATGACGGGTGATATGATTTTTTTCTTCTTTCCTTAAATATGGATTTCTTTCATTTTTTAAAGGGAATGCTTATTTTTCCTGAGTCATGTGGGGTTCTCCAATAGATCAACATACATGCATGCATACATACCAGGGGTGGGTTTCAGCCGTATGGGCCAGCACGGAGGTTCTATGAGTTGAGTTGCGTTTATTTATAGGCCGCCCTTTTCCCTGAGGGGACTCAGGGCGGCTAACAACTTATGGGAGGGGAAGACATACAATAACATAAAAATACAGTATGTAATTAAGATCAAACAACATTCATTCAACATTCGGGCGGGGGCAAACTATGGTCTTTACCCCCAGGCCTGGCGGGATAGCCAGATCTTGAGGGCTGTGCGGAAGGTCTGAAGGGTGGTGAGGGTACGAATCTCCACGGGGAGATCGTTCCAGAGGGTCGGAGCTGCTACAGAAAAGGCTCTCCTCCGCGTAGTTGCCAGCCGGCACTGGCTGGCAGATGGCACTCGGAGGAGGCCTAATCTGTGAGATCTTATGGGTCGAGAGGAGGTAATTGGCAGGAGGCGGTCTCCCAAGTACGCAGATCCACTACCATGGAGGGCTTTATAGGTAGTAAGAAGCACCTTGAAGCGCACACGGAGGTCAACAGGTAGCCAGTGCAGCTCGCGGAGGATAGGTGTTATGTGGGCGAACCGCGGTGCACCCACGATCACTCGCGCGGCCGCATTCTGGACTAGCTGAAGCCGCCGGATGCTCTTCAAGGGCAGCCCCATGTAGAGCACGTTGCAGTATTCCAGCCTAGAGGTCACGAGGGCGCGAGTGACTGTTGTGAGAGCCTCCCGATTCAGGTAGGGTCGCAACTGGCGCACCAGGCGAACCTGGGCAAATGCCCCCCTGGTCACAGCCGACAGGTGGTGATCAAAGGTCAGCTGTGGATCCAGGAGGACTCCCAAGTTGCGAACCCTGTCTGAGGGGTGTAAATTTTGACCCCCCAGCCTGAGTGTTGGAACACTAACCAAATTTTTGGGAGGGAAACACAACAGCCACTCGGTCTTTTCTGGGTTGAGTACAAGCTTGTTAGCCCGCATCCAGTCCCTAACGGCTTCAAGACCCCGGCTCATCACGTCCACCGCTTCATTAAGTTGGCACGGGGCGGACAGATACAGCTGCGTATCGTCCGCATATTGATGGTATCTTATCCCGTGCCTCCGAATGATCTCACCCAGCGGTTTCATGTAGATGTTAAATAGTACGGGGGACAGGCACCCCATATGATAGGGGCCTCGTGGTCGATCTCTGACCCCCGACCAACACCGACTGCGACCTGTCCGAGAGGTAGGAGGAGAACCACTGCAAAACAGTGCCTCCCACCCCCACCTCCCGCAGTCGTCGCAGAAGGATACCATGGTCGATGGTATCGAAAGCCGCCGAGAGGTCGAGGAGAACCAAGATGGAGGCATGGCCTCCATCCCTGGCTCTCCAGAGATCATCGGTCAATGCGACCAAAGCGGTTTCTGTGCTGTAACCAGGTCTGAAGCCGGACTGGAAGGGGTCCAGGTAATCGGCTTCCTCCAAGGACCGCTGGAGCTGGTAGGCCACCACCTCAACAACCTTCCCAATAAAGGGGAGGTTGGAGACTGGACGGTAGTTGTTAAGTACGGCTGGATCCAAAGATGGTTTCTTCAGGAGGGGTCTCACCACCACCGTTTTAAGTGCGGCGGGGAAGTGCCCCTCCCGAAGCGAGGCGGTAATAACCGCCAAGGTGGCGCAGTGGTTAAATGCAGCACTGCAGGCTACTGCTAGATCAGCAAGTCAGCGGTTCAAATCTCACCGGCTCAGGGTTGACTCAGCCTTCCATCCTTCCGAGGTGGGTAAAATGAGGACCCAGATTGTTGGGGGCAATATGCTGACTCTCTGTAAACCGCTTAGAGAGGCCTGAAAGGCCTATGAAGCGGTATATAAGTCTACTGCTACTGCTATTGCTTGGATCCAGCCCCATATCACCTCCCTGCTGTTAGCAACCAGCCAGGAGGGACACGGGTCCAGTACACAGGTGGAGGCACTCACAGCCCTCATGGCCTTGTCCACGTCCCCGGAAGTAACATCCTGAAACTCAACCCAGCGATGGTCAACCAAATCGTCCTCTCGTGCCTCGGCTGGTTCTCGGCTGGTTCTGCAAAGGTGGAGTCCAAATCCGACCGAAACCGAGCAACTTTGTCCGCCAAGAACTGGGCATAATCTCCAGCCCTACCCTGCAAGGGGTCCCCCGTATCCCTCTTATTTAAGAGGGAGCGGGTTATCCTAAACAGGGCGGCTGGACGAGACTCGGCGGACGCAACCAAGGTGGCAATATAAGATCTCTTTGCTGCCCTAAGTGCCCTGATGTAATCCTTGGTGCAGGTTGTTAAAAGTGCTTGGTTCGGTTCGGATTTATCGGACCTCCACAGGTGCTCTAGGCGTCTCCTCCTTCTCCTTCTATGATTTGTGATTCTCTTCCATTTGCAGAGCTTAAGCCGAAGCAGAGATCCTATAGAATACTGAGAGAAATGAGTGTATGAAAGGTTTCAAGTTAGAGACTTAGCACTATTGAAGTTTTATGTGCACTGAAAAATAATAAACTTTCTTCCCAAGAAAAAGAAAGAAAGAAAGAAAGAGAGAGAGAGATGAAAGAAAGAAAAAGGGAGAGAGAGACAAAAGGAAGGAAGGGAAGAAAGAAAGAAAAAGAAAGAAAAAAGAAAGAAAAAGAAAGAAAAAAGAAAAACAACTTATGACCACAATGGAGGCCAAAATTTTGGTTGCTAAGCAAGAGCATTGTTGAATTGAATTCAATTGAATTGAATTTATTGCATTTATATGCCGCCCTTTTCCCCAAAGGGGACTCAGGGCAGCTCACAATCCAAGTCAGGGAAGGGGGTACAGATAAGGGATAAAAAAGACGAAAAGAACAATATATAATTTAAAAGCACACAACAACCATACCATTTGAGGGGGGGGCAAAAGCTCTTTGGCCCCAGGCCTGTTGGAACAGCCAGGTTTTAAGGGCTTTGCGGAAGGCCTGGAGGGTGGTGAGGGTTCGAATCTCCACGGGGAGCTCGTTCCAGAGGGTCGGAGCAGCCACAGAGAAGGCTCTCCTCCGGGTAGTCGTCAGTCGGCATTGGCCGGCGGGTGGAATTCGGAGGAGGCCTAATCTGTGGGATCTAATCGGTCTATTGGAGGTAATTGGCAGCAGGCGGTCTTTCAAGTACCCAGGTCCAATATCATGAAGGGCTTTATAAGTGACGACTAGCGCCTTGAAGCGTATCCGAAGACCAATAGGCAGCCAGTGCAGCTTGCGGAGGATAGGTGTTACGTGGGTAAACCGAGGTGCACCCAAGATTGCTCGCATGGCTGCATTCTGGACAAGCTGAAGTCTCCGAATGCTCTTCAAGGGCTGCCCCATGTACAGCACGTTGCAGTAGTGAGACTAGGTTACCACCTAATCGGTTGACTTCACCCCAAGATGCTATAAAATCAGATAAGCATGTAAAAATGTAATTGTCTTACCCTTATAATGGGCTTACAAATACAACTTCAGGTAGTCCTTGACTTACGACTAGAATGGACCCGGTCAAGTGACTGCTGCAGTCATTAATCAAATATTGCAGTCATTAAGTAAATCCATTGTCTGCTTATGTCCATGGGATTGGGTAAAGACACAGGGTGAAAATGATGCAATTTATATGCATGATGATCCAACTTTTCATAATAACATCCTGAGGCACCTATTGTCATGTTGACAGCAGTATCTGTCTTCAAACCTGGCAACCTCAAAACCTGTGAACTTCAACTTCCAGTATTCCCCAGCGAGCATGTCCCGCTAAGGAATTCTGGGAGTTGAAGTCCCCAAGTCCCCAAGTTGCAAAGTTTGGAGACCCCTGTGATAGATTCTACTGCAAACCCCATTTTGGCCTACAGCAGTTACTGAGTTGTATAATCCCAGCCCAAGTAAATTTTTTCCACTCCCCAAAAAATCAGCATAAAAAATTACTGTAGCTCCGAGTAAGAGCTTGGGCGCTCGGTACCATAACGTCACGACAACCGGGGTGTACGGCTTTAAGGGAGAACTGTATTCTCTGGCTAGTCCAAAATCTCCAACTTTTAAAATCCCAGCGTGACTCAAGAGCAGGTTAGACGTTTTCAAATCCCGGTGCAGAATCCAGTTGTCGTGGAGGTGTTTTACGCCTCGGAGCAATTGAATCATCAAAGTTTTCACTTCCCCTGGCAGAAAAGGCTGCTTCATGGTTTCCATCAAGCTTTTGAGGTCATGTTCAACGTAGTTCATCACGATGTAGATCTTGTCCATGTTGCTACCGACGACAATCTCCCTAACAGTGACAATATTTGGGTGCTGAGCTTTGAGGATGGTGTTGATCTCTCTTAAGGAAGTAATAGGAAAACCTTCTTTTTCCTTCTCCATTTTTAATCGCTTCAAGGCCACAATTTCATCTGTTTTTTTGTCTTTGGCTCTGTACACCACACCGTAAGTCCCTTCCTCGATCCGGTTCAGGCACTGGAATTCTTCCACGCTACGGCAGCCCTGAAGGGCTGGGAGATATTTGGGCAGCTCTCGTTTCAGTTCTACGGGCAAGGAGATGGGGGAATCGGGAAGATATTCCCCTTCCTCCAACCCCTCCCCAGCTGGCACAGGCTTTCTCCTCCGTTGCCGCCTCCCGTCCCTCTCCGGACGTTCCCTTCTCCTCCGTTCCTCCAACCCTTCCCCAGCTGGCACAGGCTTTCTCCTCCGTTGCCGCCTCCCGTCCCTCTCAGGACGTTCCCTTCTCCTCCGTTCCTCCAACCCCTCCCCAGCTGGCACAGGCTTTCTCCTCCGTTGCCGCCTCCCGTCCCTCTCAGGACGTTCCCTCGCCTTCTCTGGCTTGGAAGTCCGGCAGGAAGGGAAGGCGGCGGCGGCGGCGGCACGGCTGTGGCTCCGTTTTCAGGCCAGCCGCCGCCTCCCCTTCCCTTCCTCCCGGACTTCCAAGCCAGAGAAGGCGAGGAGCTGCTGAACTGGCGGCGAAGCAGAATCCGGGCTACCGAGCACCGCCTGCGCTTCCTCTCGCCTCCTGCTTCTTCCTGGTCGCTTTGCCCATAGCCAGGGGCGGGGTTTTCATGAAGGCGTCCCGAAACCCAAGCAGGAAAAGGGAGAAAAGGAGCCCGAGCCGCCGAGCCAGCCCACTGCCGCGAGGAAAGTGGTGGTCCCAAGCTCTCCCTTTACCGGTAGTTAATCTGTGTAAAATATTTTTCGTATACCCCGCCCACTTTTATACCCCGCGGGGACGTGCTGTGTATGTAAAAAAACGCATATAACCCGCGGGTTATATGGGTGAAAATACGATAGTCTACCTTTGTCCCCTGGTGTTGTAATGTTTAACTTAACGGTAATAATTTAATAGAATTTCTCTCTTGAAAGCCAGGATGCTTGCAAATATACTGGTGATAATTAAGGAAGATTCTTACTTTCCTATTCTCTCACTTAGGGATTTGGGGAAGAATTGGTATGTTTATCATTTTAAATAGGCTGCTGCTTTTTATGTTGCAAGACAATAAAAACCTATCTGTACTGAATATATTGCTGTGTTTGTGATGTACAAACATACTAAAATATTTCAATATGCTCATGTAATACTTGTTACCTATTTGTGTTTAGGTGCAATTCAAAGGGCCAATTGTTACCTATAAAGCCGTACATGGCAGTTCGCCTGGTTACTTGTGGGACTGCCTGTCTCCCATGGTATCTGCCCAGCCAATTCAATTAAACAATCCCAGAAGTATGCCTTTTTTGTAGCAGCACTTGCCCTCTGGAATAAGTTTTCCCTTGGCTGCCCCCCTCCCCCTCCTACCAGTGTTTCCAAGGGCCTTAAAAACCTGGCTCTTCATCCAGTCGTTTGGTAGAGTGTGTGAAGCCTTCTTGGATTGCATGGGTGGATTGGTTTCTTTTTCCTTCCCTCTGGTATTCATAATCCTTGCCATCATTTATTATTTTACTTTCATCTCTCTCTCCTTTTAAATATTTTTACTTGTGAGCTACCCAGAGTCTTTGGGAATTGGTTGGCATACACAGTTTAATAGTAATAATAATAATAGCAGCAACAACAGCCATGTTTTCCTGTCTTCTAGGTCTAAATTAAAGACTACTGGAAAACTGTATTCCCCTTTATTATCTCCAACTGAACATTGTGTCAGCAAAGAAATTAAAAAGAACGAGGAACTCAATATTTCTGGTAGAGATCTCACACAGGCAGTTTCAGAAGTAGATCCTCTGCCAGAATGCCTGTCTGCTAAGCTACAGTTGGAGAAAGTAGAGAGCAAGAGGTAAGATTTCTCTCTTTCTTTACAAATGTTGAGAAGTGCTAAGAATGGGAATATGAATGGGTAGAAAGAACAGAAAAAACATAAAATGATGGGATTCAATATTCATTCATTTAGTTCTAGTTCTGATATTCTAGTCACTTAGAGTTGGGAGGCAGCAAATGTTATCAATAAATAAATAACATTAGGAATGTTATCTATTGATTGGAATAAGAGAAGAATAATATGGAAGGAAGATGGAAAGTTGAGAAAGATGAATAATATGGAAGGAAGATGGAAAGTTGAGAAGAGCCAAGGTGGCGCAGTGGTTAAATGCAGCACTGCAGGCTACTGCTAGATCAGCAGGTCAGCGGTTCAAATCTCACCGGCTCAGGGTTGACTCAGCCTTCCATCCTTCCGAGGTGGGTAAAATGAGGACCCAGATTGTTGGGGGCAATATGCTGACTCTCTGTAAACCGCTTAGAGAGGCCTGAAAGGCCTATGAAGCGGTATATAAGTCTACTGCTATTGCTATTGCTAAGATGATAAAGGAGAAAATGTATATTAGAAAATTGTGAAAAGGGTTCCCACAAATAGCTTATGCTGACTGTGTGGGATATGTTGGATTAAATGGAGAGGTTATAATATGCAAAATAAAAAGTGAAATAAAATAGGGATTTTATTTTAAATTCTGTGCCAGAACATTATCTCAATCCATTAGGTATTGGAACTAGTACCCCAACCTAGGGGATATGGCCAGAGGAGAAACAAATCACAGGCCCAATTACTTAGAATTGAGGACTGTAATACATATGTTGAACTTCTCTTTGCTCAGCAGTCATATATTTGTCATGATAGGGTATTGCCAGCCAAAAGACTGCATATTTTTCAGTTTTTTAAAATAGTAGGTTCAGCCCATGGTGAAATGATGAAAGGTATTTTACTGAATAAATGTTGAGAGTTACAGAGAAAGAGAAAGAAAGTTATACCAATCTGCATTTTTCAGATTATCAGATACCCAACAAATGGTTATATATGTACACCTGGAAACTGACATCTAGTTGCACAGCACCTTCTAGAACAGGGGCCTGCAACTTTAAACACTCAAGTTGTTTAGGTAATTCTGAGGTGGTTGATGGTTCTGTGAGTGCCTGTCCTTTATAATTTTCCACATTGCCTTGATGGTTTTTATTCCAGTGACTTTGTCTTTCCTGTTCTTAGGCTTACGAAAAAAAACTGGTTTCATTGGCAGTCTTTTTTTGGGGGGGGGATTTTTATTTTTTTGGTGTTTTCCTAGCACTGTCATAAGACTTGTTTCTGCTGGCACAGCACTTGATCAATGTAATTCTCATCAATCAGTTAAAGAGCTTTCCAAAAGGGAAAAAAAAGTTTTTTCACTATGGAAACCTCCCAAAAAGTTTTTCATGAAAATGGGCCCCTTTTTTCCAAATAAAAGGCATGAATAGCCTTGGGGGGGGGGCTTGCAGAGTGCTCCTGGGGAGAGGCGGGTGGGGGATCAGCAAAAAATGACCTGTTTTTCACAAAAACAGGCCCATTTTTGTTTAAAAAAACTGCTTATGGAGGCTTATAGAGTGCTGCTGGGAGCTGGGGGGGCAGAAAATGGCCCATTTTTTGCTTATTTCTGCCCTCCCCAGCCCCCAAGAGCTCTCTGAAAGCCTCCATAAGGGTATGCACAGCCATTTTGGTGAAGGGATGGGACTTCAGGAGGCAAAAAATGCTGTATTCGATGTATAAGATGCACCCAGATTTTCAGCCTGTTTTTTGAGGAAAAAAGGTTCGTCTTATACTCCGAAAAATACGGTAAATGTTTCTCTACATGCTACCAATTACTGTAAGGTGACCAGATTTTCAGATTGGTAAAGAGGGACACCTTTGACCTGGGGGGTGGGGGGCTTGATTAAAAATTTTATACGGAGCAACAAAATTTTTCATACAACAGAAAAATAGTATTGCAATATTTTTTTTATTTCAACATAACTACAATTTACAAATATAAATGGTAACTGTTGCCAAACATCAAAATTTTGATCACGTGACTATGAGGATGCTGCAACGGTCGCTACGTGTGAAAATGGTTGCTAAGTGTGAAAATGGTCATCAGTCACTTTTTTCAATGCCATTGTAACTTTGGTCACTATGCCCATTATACCACCTTTCTTGCCACAGTTCTTAAGTGAATAACTGCAGCTGATAAGTTAGTAGCATAAGTGAATCTGGTTTGCCCATTTGACTTTGTCAAAAGGTGATTATATGACCCCAGGACACTGAAACCATCATAAATACGAATCTGTTGCCAAACATCAAAATTTTGATCAGGTGACCATGAGGATGCTGCAACGGTCACTAAGTGTGAAAATGGTCACTAAGTGTGAAAAATGGTAATCAGTCTCTTTTTTCAATGCCATTGTAACTTTGGTCACTATACCACCTTTCTTGCCACAGTTCTTAAGTGAATAACTGCAGCTGATAAGTTAGTAACATAAGTGAATCTGGTTTCCCTATTTGACTTTGTCAAAAGGTCACAAAAGAAATTACATGACCCCAGAACACTGAAACCATCATAAATACGAATCTGTTGCCAAACATCAAAAGTTTGATGGCGTGACCATGAGGATGCTGCTACGGTCGCTAAATGTGAAAATGGTTGCTAAGTGTGAAAATGGTCATCAGTCACTTTTTTCAATGCCATTGTAACTTTGGTCACTAAGCCCATTATACCACCTTTCTTGGCACAGTTCTTAAGTGAATAACTGCAGCTGGTATTTTGTATTTTGGATAGAATCTTTTTTTAAATAGTCTAAGACAGTTTAAAAAAAGAATCCACACAGAATAAATTGAAGTAAAACATTTCAAACTATTCTTTCTATGCACAATATATTTCAAAGTGTTGTGCATAGAATTTTTAAACATGGTTTCACTTCAATTTATTTTGGATAGAATCTTTTTTTAAATAGTCTAAGACAATTTAAAAAAATAATCCACACAGAATTTTAAAAAATCCTATGCACAATAAATAAAATATTATTTTAAAATACATTAAAAAAATAAAAGAAAAAAAACCCAGCTCACTTACCAGCAGGCTTGCACTCCAAGTAAACCCAGAATGATGTAGATGTTAATACAAAGAACTGAGCAAATTGAGATGGTAAAATTAGTCAGGGAAATATTTTTCAAAGAAACTTTGCCACCATTTTTCGGAGCAGCCCTCCAACCTCCGTGCCCCTCCCCTCCAGAAAATCCAGGAATTAACACTTGCGACCTCTCTAGCTATTTCCTGGAGCTCTATGATACTTGGTCATTTTTTCTTATAAAAGTGAGTAAAAGGGGCGGGGGGGGGGTCCGTTTTGTTGCTTTTAACGTTTTAATATCTTCAATGAAAGTACTGAGACAGAGAGAGAGGTTAGACAGGGTGTCTTTTGTCTTGCCCCAGTTAGGATTTCTTAAGCAAATCCACTGGGCTTTCAACATGAAGCCAGAAAATCGGAACTGTTTAAAAATGGCCCAGGACACGGGACAATTTGTTATAAAGCGTGACCATCCCGCTGAAATCGGGACGTCTGGTCACCTTAAATTACTGACTAATAGTTTAAAAGGAATAGATAGCTAGAACAAATTGGCTCATGACGGTGGTGAGTTTAAAAGACAGATCTGTCTCCAGGCCTCTTGGAATCTTTTAAGGCTAAGCATTCCAGTTCATTGGATTTCAGCAGAAGCTCAGAGACCATTTATTAGTTCAACAGTTTGTTGTTGCTGCCTGAAAAGGCTTTCCATCCTTAACTGCATTTTTCTACCTTCTGGTCTTCTTCCAACAGGACTTCTGATTGTGTGCCATGTTGCTAAGATTCCACTCCCAGAAGAAAGTAGGAAGGAGATGGTGCGTTACTTGCGTTCAGTGCAACTCCCAGATGGAGGATGGGGCCTGTGAGTAAAGCTCAAAAGCCGTTGCTTCAGAAGGACTTTCCCCACTTTCTGTTATTTCATTATCAGTGGTGGTGGCAGCAGCACTAGCAACATTTCAGTTCTCCTCAGCCTAAATAGAGATGTCTCTGAATTTTTTTTTCAATTGTAAATATCTGACAGTCACTCCTTTTTCCAGCTGGCAAATGACATCCTGGTTCAGAAGGGACTGATATGCCGCTCTTGGTGTGGGCAGTGTGAATTCATAAGCATATTACAGAGTGGCATATCATACATGTTTGAACCAAAGGCATAAAAAGGCAAAAGCTCTTATTGCTGATGGGCATCAATGCCTAGCCAATTACTTCAGGAGCAAATGGTTGGGATTCCTAAGGAGAAGATGATACCTGTTTCAGGAATTGGCCAAGAGTGTTTAGTGCCTTAAGAAATCAGTAAGAAATCTACATTACTTTGCATTTTGAAAGGGTAGTAGAAATTTGTTATCTTGCAAAAATCTACTATTTCAGTGAAATATTTTATGAAACCTTGGAGAATCTTTCTCAGTCTTGGCATACTGCAACTATCATAAATATAAGTCAGTTGCCAAACATCTGAATTTTGATCATGTGACCACAGGGAAACTGCAATAGTCATAAGTGTGAAAAATGGTTATAAGTCACTTTTTTCAGTTCTTCTGTAACTTTGAACGCTTACTAAACAAATGGTTAGTTGAGAATTATCTGTATAGTTATTTCTAACATTTTTCTATCTCTAGGAAATATACAAGACATCAACTTGAACCAAAAAAGCTTGAGCATAATCTGTGCTTTTTATCCCTTACCTCCTTCCCTGCCAGTACTTTGTTTTATCCAATTTATCTGCTATTGCAATGGCCTCCAGCTTACTCTGTTTTGTATCTTATATATGTCTTTTGTCATGTTGACTAATTTTTATTAATTTGGGGGCTCCGACATAGTTCACACCTGTGTTTATTAATAACATTTGTCCTGTCATAATCCACACTAATTTAAATATAAGCATAGATTTCCCTTTACATAAAACACTACTTTCTTAATAACTGTTCAGTAATTCTAGCATCAAGATTGACAGATTTTTTTATGAAGCCAAGAGGGGATAGACTGGACAATCATTTGACTGGGATAGCATAAGGCTTCTGCCTCGAGCAGAGGGTTGGACTAGAAGACTTCTGAGGTTCCTTCCATCACTATGATTTTATTACCAAAATAGTATAAAATAAAGGCAGAGGGAATGATTTTGGTAGGAAAAAAAGTGTGAGAATGTGGGGAGGGCTTAGAACAGACAGTGGCTTTGTTTGGAATAGGTGGAAATTCTGTTGCTTAGTCCTATTTATGCTTCTTAAATCCCTTAAACTCAGCAAATGAAAATGATATGAATTTCAGGAAAACTTCTTAATGCTAGTTTAATGTGTAGTCTTGAAAACTATAAAAATAACTTCCAGACAAATTTATAGCAGATCAATTAAGGTGGAGTTACTTTAAAATGTTTCCTACCCACCTATGGGCTGGGAACTCCTGGCTGGTTCCTGCAGTTGTTTCCAATGCTTCTTCTAACAGATACATTAATTGTAGCTATAGATAGTGAAATGTCCAGACTTCTTTGTTTTCTTTTTAAAGCTATCCTTCCTATAGTTATATTTCTTGGAAAGAAATTTTAGATTTATTACATTGTTAAAATGTGTTAATAGCTTCATTTCACAAATGAGGTTGAGGAATGACTTTCTGTCTAAAAGACATTGTCTTCTGTCTTCCACATTGTCTAGAAGGTGGAATGTTTAATTAATAGAAGAGAGAAAGAAACTCAAAACAGCCCAGATAACACCATATTCCTAATATTTATATGGCATTTATATGGCCTGGATGAATAGTAAACAAATCCATAGAATTGTTATCACTAGTGCTCATTAAGCTTTGCTGCTCTGATTTATCATTTGAAAGCTAAGGGATTACAGTATTAATTTTTCCTATTTCTGGTGAATTGATTCTGCAAGCAAACTGTAATTCTACCTAATCTCAATCTGCAGCATTATATTTCTCTCTTATGCATTTAAAATAAAACTCTAAAATATAGCCATTGTTAGTCAAGTTGTAATAAAATTACTCCATGCTCTTTTATTTTGCCTTCGTTGGTTTAATCAGTTCTTAAAAATTCACAGAACTTGAAGTACAGTTGGGTTTTCTTGTGTGAACACATCTACCTAACACTTTTCTTGTTTGTTGTCTGTTAGACACATTGAGGACTTGTCTAAGGTATTTTCTACTGCTCTGAACTACACGGCCATGCGTATTCTTGGAGTCAGCGCTGATGATCCAGATTTAGTGAAGGCTCGAAATAACCTCCATAGCAAAGGTGAATGACCAGCTGGAGCCTGGAAATAAATGTGGCTTTCATTTTTCATTTTACCATCATTTGATGCCTTTGGAAAAAAGAACTCTCTGCTTACAGAATAATCGCAAATTATGGTTTATATGTTTATGGATTAAGTTGATTTCATCTCTTAGTGACCATATTGGTACACTGTTTTCAGAAATATTTATCCCTATTCTGGCCCTTCAGGTATTCCTGTCTTCAGTGTCTTTATTAGTGTCAATACCACTTCTTGTCGTTTGTAACAGCTTTCTGAAACTCTTTATTTGGTTGCTTTCTGAGATCTTTGCTTATATTTACTTTAGTTTCTGTTTTCTTTTTGGCAATTTCCACTTCTTATTCTGACATCTAGTGTTCTTTAGTCTATTTTTGGCAGTCTTTTTTCACATTTATTCTTAACAATTTCTCTGATATTATTCCTCATTTCCTCTGATCCTCTGTCAAATTAGGTTCAGGGCTTCCAAGCAATTCCTGACAAGCTCCTTGAAAATGTTGGATATATGCCCAAGATTGTATCATGGAAACAAGTTGGCTTTGTTCTTATGCTTTAGGTTAGTTTGGAACTTGTACATGAACAGTTCATGATCTGTTCCATAGTGAGTGTCTGGCCACATTTTTGCTCTTGTAGCTGAGTCTTCCACATGCTTCTGCCAATAGCATAGTTATTTTCATTTTTGTATTCATCTTCTATGATGTCCAACACTTTAGATGTTTGAAGATTTTGATAGCAGTGAAGTAATTAGATTGCCAGAAACTGATACATTGTTCTGTTCTTGAAGGAGAAGGACTGGCAGAACTTGGAGGCAAGTCAAAAGAGGAATCAGCCTAGAGTGTTTACATAATCACAAACAGACTAAATCCACCTTGTCTTGAATTCCGTTGACTTTATCTAGTGCCAAAATAGTGCTAAAGTTTAGTTCAGTAAATTCCTGTGCATAAGCATGAATTGTAATATATCAGTTTAATTGGAACTTCATGTGTGCTCCTGTCTTTCATGCCTGACCATTCCAGTTCAGTTTCCTAAGTCGTATAGTCCAACTATATTTTCTTCATCATGATTTCCACCATTGACATTCCAATCTCCAAATACACATTTGGAGCACATTCTGTTTGCATATTCTACTGCTTTCACATTAAACTGGATCATAAAACTTGTCCATAAAATTGGACAAGTTGATCCAAACACTGGACCATAACATTTCCTCTTTTTCTGCATCAGTGGTTGGAGAATATACTTAGATAACCTTCATATTAAAAGGTTGTACAGGAAGTGTAATGGCTAATATTTGATCATTGCTACATTATGCCCTAATACTACTTTCACTAGATCCTTCCTGATTATGAAAAAATGCAATTTCTTTGTTTTTGTGTCCTGAGTAGTAAACAGTATGGTCAACTGGTTGAAAATATCCAGTTGGCATTCATTTTAATTTGCTGATGCCAAAGACTTAAACATGTAGCAAATACATTTCCTATTTCATTGTTTTGAGCTTTCCCATGTTCAGGAGGACTTGAGGGGGAATATTACATTTTTACTTTAGATTTTTCAATGCATTCTTGATTCTCCGTGATCATGTTTGTTGTTATGAAAATCTAGGAGAAGAAAAAAAGATCAGCTTGATGCCAACCTGCTTCCTTTTCTAAATATCTAGCTAAGAGGTTCCTCTGGTTTTCAGATGATATTTTCAGATGATTGAAGCTGCTCAGTAATTAACATGCCTAATGCTGTTCATTGATTAATAGTTTGCTATTTGCAGGAAATGGGAATGATTATGTGACCACTTGTGAATTAAATGTTACTTACATCATTCAATTTTCCTAGTGTAAAGGCTCCTCTCCTAACTTGAGAAAGTAAAGACTATTGAAACTGATTATTTCAAAAGGAACCTTTAATCAAGCAGGATGGAAACCATTAGAAGCAAAGCAGCACCTAAAAACCTTTAGGCTATGCAAATGGGATTAAGCTGATAATGACCCCTCCCCTTTGTCAGAATGCAGATTCTGACCAATATACAAGTGTGAAGATGCTTCCTTAACTCTTCTGTCCTGGGAGTCAATAAAGCACATGTTCTAGTTAGACATCAAAGTTATATATCCTACATGGCTACCATAAACATCCCTGGAGAGATGTTGGGACCTTCAGTCTCCCGGTGACAGGAAACCAGTTGTAAAGTTGTAAAACTCAGTTGTTTCAGATGTAGCTAATGATTTAACTACGAGGCTCCCCTCCTCCCAATTGAATGGCAGTATCACTTTTAGGGATCTGACACCTAGGAAGCCTTTAAGTAGGAAGCACCATCTCTTCTTTCCTAAGAGTTCCCTGTTTTACTTAGCCTTGTGAGTAGATTTGTTCTTCTGGTCTACTCCAAGTCCAATGAATAGTAGGTATTTGTATTAGTTCTATGGGAGGTAAAAAGTTACTCACTAGCTCTTTCTTGCTTTCTCTCTGACTGAATAAATTGAAGCAACTCTTTTACTTTTTGTTTTCTACTGTATGTTGTACATTTTCCTGGCCAGAAACTTCAGGAGATATGAAAAGTCTATCTGTAAAGAATGACTCATAAAAACTGTTGTTATGAACAGGGCTAAGGGAAAAAAGAGCTGAGGTGGCGCAGTGGTTAAAATGCAGCACTGCAGTTCAGCAGTTTGGCTGTTCAAATCCCACCAGGCTCCAGGTTGACTCAGCCTTCCATCCTTCCGAGGTGGGTAAAATGAGGACCCAGATTGTTGTTGGGGGCAATATGCTGACTCTGTAAACCACTTAGAGAGGGGCTGAAAGCCCTATGAAGCGGTATATAAGCCTAACTATTGCTACTATTGCTATTAAAAAGAGGAAGGATGAGGCCAGACTATTTGGTAGCAGTGTCTTTTCGGGACTGAGAAGGCAAGACACACCACATAGGCGGAGGGAAAAAGGAGAACCGTAGCTCTAAAATAGATCATTTCTCCCCTTTCTTTTCCTCTGTAATAACTATGAACTGTTTATGTTTTATAAAGTTGTCAGCTGTTTTGATATTATTCTGTTTTGGAATTCTTCAGGTGGTGCTGTAGGAGTCCCTTCCTGAGGTAAATTTTGGCTGGCTGTCTTGAATGTCTACAGTTGGGAAGGAATGAATACGTTGCTTCCTGAGATGTGGTGTGTAAATCATCATCAAGAAAATTATACCCAGCTTCTGTCTGTGTTCGTTATATGGATGGATGCACTTGACCCCAAAAATTCCCAACCCTGTTTACCATCCCCCCTTCCAAGATACAAAGGTTTCTTAGAATTTGCACATGCTGTTTGCAAGTCAGTTAATTTCCTATTCATTCAGATCAGTTTATTATCTTTCAACCCATGTTCCAGATTATCCCCCCTATCTCCTTCCAAAACAGACCACTTATGTGTTTAAACTGCTGAAAATTTATTTATGAGGTAAGAGGTATAGGGAAAGCTTCACAATGAATTCTTAGTTGTATTTTCATGGTGAGACTGAAGAAGTCACATTATTAATGGAATCTGTTTCAGTATTTAGTATGAGGATTTTTTCCCTGGGCTCTTGAATGTCCTCCTTTACTTTCTCTTCTGTTTTCTTTTCTACAAGCTGAGGAGGAGTTTCCTATATTTACTTTTAAAAATTCACCTCAATGTTTAAGATTAGAATCTAATACCCCCTCCCCACAGAAAGAGTGTATGGTGCTTTAAGCACTACCAAATGGCTCTCTAAACTTGTCTACTTAAAAGTAAAAAGGGTCACTATATCACAGTTTTCATCTAAGACTAAAAGAGTACAACCTGATTCCAGTATTTTTGATACTGTCCCCAAATGTAAAATTATTTATACACTGGATAACTTCATGGAGACTCTTTGAGGTCTGATAGTTGCTAGAGATGGGCATACCAATGGCTAATTTTTCAAAGCTTACTGTATGAAGTGTGTTTAAGCAGCCACTCCATGTTTTGTTGTCATGATCTTTTTGCATTTCCTTCAGTCAAGTTGTTACATTGTCTTTGCAGGCAACCGTCCACTGTTACGAGCTTTTCCCTTCTTTCCACTTCACAATAGGTTGTTTCCTTCATGGATGCCAGCTAACCCTTCCACACTTTGGTGTCACTGCCGCCAGGTTTACCTGCCAATGGCCTACTGCTATGCTGTCCGCCTCACTGCAGAAGAAGATGAACTTATCTTGAGCCTTCGACAGGTAGTTGCCAAAGCATAACTTTCCTATTAGTCCAATGACTTTCAATTAATGGAATCTCTGATCTTGTTTAAGATGCAGGGTTGGGCCAATTTTCAGTTTCCCAGTCCCCAAAGGATTCCAAAATTGAAATGTAGGAAAATGCCTTTTGATCCCCCCCACTCTTTTGCGCTCTATCTATCTATCTATCAATCTATCTATCTATCTATCTATCTATCTATCTATCTATCTATCTATCTATCTATCTATCTATCATCTATCTATCTATCTATCTATCTATCTATCTATCTATCTATCTATCTATCTATCTATCTATCTATCTAAGGTGTACATGCTTCAAAAATTATTTCGAAGCGGTATTATGAAATGCATCGGATTAAGGCATCATTTTAAAGCAGCTACATTTTTCAGGCTTCCACACATTCAGCTCATTAAAGCACCCCTGTATTTAGTGCTGCTTTAAGGAGATGCTGTGCCTGTGCTCTTTCATATTCCAAAACATCTTTCCAAATAGTTTTCAAAGAATGTACAGCCTTACTATTTAAGCTTGTAATTCTCTGTTCATAAAATAGAATAAAACCTCTGAAAATTGACCCAAGGGACTGAATGAAAGTGGCATACTGAAAAACTGTACTGATATGTACACATGCCTCATTTTACTTTACAGAAACACACATAATGAAAACATAGTAAAATCATTCATACAATACTGCATTATACAAAATCAATACATTTATGTATGTATTATTTTCTCATGAAAAAAAGAGTCAATTTTAGTTTGTTTCTTATTCATGTTATGAAGGTAAGTGGAGAAAGCACTCTGAATGCTGGCCATACCACTCACTATATCTAGGCAATTTTCCATGGCAAATGACTTTAATTGCATTATCAAATGACTGACATCATCATCTTTTGGAATATCTGCAGTTTTATGGTCCTCATTTAATTCTTTTGCTTCATCAGCTGCTTCCAGCACTTTTCCACTGGGTTGTACCTCAGTCAGTACTGATTGGAAAATTGCTTCTGAATCAGGGTCAGGGATTTGCTTCTGCAGACGAACCATAGGTTTGGATCTTAGCATTGACCCACTGCAGAAGCTGGGCTCAGTAGTGCATTTACAGTAGAATGTTTTGATTATGCCTTGTCAAGAGGTTGAATTTTTGATGTAGTGTTTGGAGACAAATTTTTCAGTTTGTAGGATGATTCACTTGGGGATGGCTAGGACAATTTTCCACTACAAGAAGAATGGGCCATTTCTTCTTCTTCATTTCTCAGTCAATACCACTTATCCCCTCCTCAAATAGGGCATCAGTCATCCATGTAGATTTGTTAAGATTTCCAGGTGACGGGAAGGTCTTTCGGCTGCAGGTTCTTGAATGAGGATGGCTTTGCCAATTTACCGATCACCAAAGGTTTTTGCTTCTTTCCGGTTAAGTCAGTGCACAGCAGAACTGTGACTCATTCCTTAGAAAGTTTTCCTTTGTGGATGCCAGCTAAGCCTTCCACACTTTGGAATCATGTGGTTGTTAAATGAACCTCACTTCCCCCATTGATTATTTATTTGAAGCCAGTTGGGAAAGTAACAAATGGTGATCACATGACCCTTGGACAGTGCAACTGTCATAAATGCATGCCAGTTGTTAAGAAGTTGAATTTTGATCACGTGTCCATGGGGATGCTGATTCAGTCGTAAGTGTGAAAGTTATAAGTCACTTTTTTCAGTGCCATTGTAATTTTGAATGGTCACTAAACAAATGGTTTAAGACTCCCTGTAGTCCAGATATCTCCACCAAGAGGCAGCACAGCAGAACCTGGCCCATAGCTTCTGTTTCTCCCTGACTTATATTTTAGAGGTGTTGCTAAATTGGCTGTTGAAAAGAGCAGGTGGAAGGGCATTACAGTGGGATAATCTAATTTATTTATTAAATGTACTTATGAAATGTATGTGACACTCATCTCACTGTAAAAGTAAGTCTTACAGCATAATAAAAAGATAATACAAAACAATTTTAAAAGTAAGAAAGATTAAATACAGATAAAAAACCAAGAGGACATATTATATGGTGGGGATATTCTCTCTGCATAGTCAGCCCCAGCATTAAGCACCCTTATTGGAGCCCTAGGCCAGCCAACAGAGCCAGGTTTTAAGGCTCTTCTGGGAGGCCAGGAATATGGGGCTAACCTTACCTTCAATGGAGGAATCTGCCAAATGTCGGGAGCCACAACAGAGAAGGCTCTTCTCCTAGATTCTGCCAAAGAAATTATTGCACATGGGAACTCGGTTTGCTGTGGCCTAGAGGTGGAGTTGTAAGCTGTCTTAAAGGACTATTTGTTATATTCTAAAACATTGGGATAAAAATACACCTATGCTTAGTAAGAAAGCTTTTCCAGAGGCAGTGGGATACTACTGAGAATGTCAATCTTCTGGTCTCAGTCAACTCATACCACCAATTACTTTCAAGTTGGGTGATTGGTGCATCCTTTTGCTTTTGCTTTTTTTGTTTAGTGTATGGCACGTGTTAGCCAGGGATCACTGAAGCGGCTGCCTGCCTCTGTGAAAGGATTGTTTTCGGGCGGTGTTATCTTACCCGCAGGATGCCAGGATGCCAGTAGACAATCGGGGGAGGCTCCTTTCCTGTCCCTACATGGTTTTTTGCTCATGGGAATCGAGCTGCCAAGCTGCCGACTTCAGCAGAGTGCAGGCTCAGCGTCTTACCATGAAAACAATGTCACTTAATATTATACTATTATTAACCCCTTAACAATCAAGCTCATGAAGAACTAGGCAAACGAATCCATCATGTAGAACTAGAAAGTTTTGAAATATATAGTTAAAACAAGTAGGACAACATGAATGGGGCATCCAGCAATTTGATATATGTCAAAATGCTCTATTTGAGGGAATGCACTAAAACAAGTTTCCAACTTATATTTTTACTGTGTAATAAATAACTATATTCACACCAAATCTGAAGACTTTATTTCCTCAAACTATGATCCACAGGCTAAATCTGACCTGCCATTTGTTTTTATACAGCCCATGAGCCATGAATGAACAGGCAAGTGGGTGGCAGATTATCAGTGCCATATTTCAGCCAAGGGCCGTGGATGCGTGAATATCCTAGGTGGCCATAAAGGCCTATCAGCCATAAAGGCCTGACAGGCTGGCACTGTCCAATGGCTACTGTGCTGTTTGGCCTGCAGTCTTGCCATCTTATACCTGCAAAGACAGAGGTAGGATCATCAGGCCCTTGATCAAAAGAATTTCCCGAATCCTAGTTTAGACCAGTTATGTTGCATAGTATGTTCTATTCAACATGCAAAGTGAAGCAGGACAATTTTCTGTCACAGAATGATTCTCCCACAGAACGATGCTCTGATCTGACGAAATATATTTCAGCAAAACAACCTGAAACATATCCCAGTAAAATAAGCTTGTCAACTCATGAGTAGAAATCATAACTGCAGCAAGGGAATGTTCCACTTAAATCTTTCTTTTTGGCCAAACATCATTTCAGGGGAAAAAATACCAAAAAAAAATCTGTTTCTGAGATATTGAGACCAGCCAAATTGATCAGTCAATATTTTTAATATTATACCCAAAATTTTGGATGGAATCACAACTAGCAGATAGGAGTTTGTTAGCAGCTATCTTTCAAAAGGCAGTTTTGAAGGAAGAAAAGATTCAAAATGTTCAAACTCTGCCTTAAACTCACTTATAAATGAGGCTAGAAGTTCCTATTGCAGTTAGTGTAATTCTTACTTTTGGGACTTCCTCCTGTTGTGAAAGTATAGGCAGTCCTCATCTTACATCCATTTGTTTACTGACCATTTGAAATTACAACACTACTGAAAAGTGACAATCAGTACTCAACTATTGCAGCATCCCAGAGTGACATGATCAACATTTAGGAGCTTGGCAATTAGCATATTTTTATGAGGGTTGGAGCGTTGGGGTGTTTGTGTCACATGATTATATTTGCTACTTTCCCAGCCAGCTTCCAAGAAGCAAAATCAACGGAGTAAATTGCATATGCTTAATGACCATGAGTCACTTAACTGCTTAACAACCATGGCAGAAAAGGTCATAAACTTGCACAACTCACTTAACAACCACTTTGATTAACAGTGGAAATTCTGGTCCCAATTGTGGTCATAAGTCAAGGACCACATATGTACTGATATGTCTTTTCAGTTCAACTTTATGGAAAGAAATGGGTACTCTTATTCAACAAATGTTCTTGGCATATAATTTGACATCTATGTGATATGGTGAACAATCTGCCTCATTACCATCAACATACAGAATTATTGGATGTCTACAATGGCTTCCTTTAAATAGAAAAGGCTGTCAGTTTCATCAATAGGAAACAACATTCAGAATGCAGAATTTAAGATCTAACATTACAGTTCAGGATTCATTTAAGGGTTTCGTGTTTGCACAAACACTGCAGCAGCTAGTCCTCGGCCTACTGGTGCTAATTGAACATCTCAGCAATAATGACCAACTTTGTTAGAGATGAATCAGCCAAGCCTCTTTATTTAGCAAAAGCAAATAGTAAGTTCGTTAGATGACATTACGGGCTAATTTCAGTAACTCAAACTGTTTCAATCGTTAACTGCCTCCCTCCAACCACAATCTGTCACAGTTAGGCATAATCCAAGAACATGTTTGGTTTGCTGTGAAGCTGTAAATCACTTTAAATTCTACAGAGATCCCCAGCATGATGCAATTTTTCACCGGAAGATTTCCACCTGGTGTTAATGCCCTACAACTATATATATATATATATATCTGAGAGTTACATTGGTTTGGCTGGCTTGAAAGAAGTTTTGCCTCACACCCTGCAAAGGGCTGTAGCCCCAACACATTATTTTTGCACTTAATTTGGAAGCGTCCCTTCTGTGCTCTTTGCGGCTTTCTTCCCATCCCCATTTTCTTGTCACTGATCTGAGCCAGACTCGCTTCCTTCGCATGGAAGCTCTGCAGCAGTCCACATTTAAGCTCTAAGGAGGAAAACCAGATCAAAGCGCGGAAGGGCTGGCGCCCCTCGGCTTTAAATTTTCAATGGTGAAAGCGCCGGAATTTGACTTGCTGAGTCCCTGCATTTCTTTGGATCCTCTCGCTTGCTCCGTTAAAGCTACCAGCGCCTGTTATTGTTCCACATCCAATAACTCGTTTTTCTGTGACTACTCCCTGCAAAAGTTTCTCCTTTCCCATAGGAGACCAACAGCAAGCTTTACTTGGAAACTGACTCCGCCTTCAATTGTACCTAAACTCTCGTGATTGGCTCGTACTTTCATCAGTTCAAATCGGGATGTTTCCAATAGCTTCTTGGGAATTGTAGTCCTCAAGAAGGAACTGCTTTGGGCCACGATTCACCCAAAATACTTCATATCCCAGCGTGCCGCTGAAACAGTCGAGCTGTGAGGTGTGTGATAAGTCCAGCCTTGGCTGTACTTTATTTTATGCCGGTCCTTATGCTACTGCCTGCAGGCTTCAACCTTAGCTCAGAGTGACAGGATGGATGGAACGTGAGTATTTTGGCATCTCTCCTATTTTAGGATTCTTCCAGAGCTTTCTGGTCGTTTTAGTTTTAGCTTTGTTTGGAAAAATCACTAGGATGCTTTACTTGTGGCGATGCAAAAAGAAAAAGAGAAAAGAATGAAAAGTCCAGGACGTAATTGGTGATTAAAAAATGCCACATTTTCCCATGGTCTGAGAAGGGATTTGAATCTTCTGTGATCATCTACCCGTTAATTTTTTTGACAAAATGGGAATAATTAAAAACATATTTGTACTATGTATATATGATGTGATACATACATTATTGCTCTATGCTCTTTCTCTGTTAAACAATTTAAATCACACAGAGGCTGTTTGTGGTTTGGTTGTCCTTTTGTTTCACAAAAAAGGTTAATTTTGATAATATTTCATATTATCTAGTCATCAAATTCATTTTTGTATTTTATACATCTTTTTCTTCTTCTTCTGTATTATATTTGTTTTTTGTTTGTTTTGTTTTATTAAACATTTATATGCCGCCCTTTTCCCTGAGGGGACTCAGGGCGGCTTACAATAATAGGGGAGGGGAGTGCAGGACAAAACACAAAAAGAAAATGTGAGTAAAAATAATAAGCGGTAAAACACAACATTCACTCAACATTCGGGGGGGGGGGGGCGAGAGTAAAGTCTTATCCCCAGGCCTGACGGGATAGCCAGATCTTGAGGGATGTGCGGAAGGCCTGGAAGGTGGTGAGGGTGCGGATCTCCACGGGGAGATTGTTCCATAGCGTCGGAGCTGCAACTGAGAAGGCTCTCCTCCGCGTAGTCGCCAGTCGGCACTGACTGGCGGATGGAATTCGGAGGAGGCCTACTCTATGCGATCTGATGGGACGAAGGGTGGTAATCGGCAGAAGGCGGTCTCTCAAATAGCCAGATCCACTACCATGGAGCGCTTTATGAATGGTAAGTAGGACCTTGAAGTGCACCCGGAGATCAACAGGTAGCCAGCGCAGCTCACAGAGGATCGGTGTTATGTGGGCGAACCGTGGTGCGCCCCCAATCACTCGCGCGGCCGCATTCTGGACTAGCTGAAGTCGCCGGATGCTCTTCAAGGGCAGCCCCATGTAGAGCACATTGCAGTATTCCAGCCTAGAGATCACAAGGGCTCGAGTGACTGTTGTGAGGGCCTCCCGGTTCAGGTAGGGCCGCAACTGGCGCACCAGGCGAACCTGGGCAAATGCCCCCCTGGTCACAGCTGACAAGTGATGGTCGAAATTCAGCTGTGGGTCCAGGAGGACTCCCAAGTTGCGGACCCTGTCTGAGGGGTATAAATTTTGACCCCCCAGCCTGAGTGATGGAACGTTGGCCAAATTGTTGGGAGGAAATCACAACAGCCACTCGGTTTTGTCCGGGTTGAGTACCAGTTTGTTAGCTCTCATCCAGTCTTTAACAGCCTCAAGACCCCGGTTCATCACGTCCACCGCTTCATTGAGTTGGCACGGGGCGGACAGATACAACTGTGTATCGTCCGCGTACTGATGGTATTTTATCCCGTGCCTCCGAATGATCTCGCCCAACGGTTTCATGTATATGTTAAATAGTAGGGAGGATAAGACCGAACCCTGCGGCACCCCATAAGTTAGGGGCCTCGGGGACGATCTCTGCCCCCCCACCAACACTGACTGCGACCTGTCCGAGAGGTAGGAGGAGAACCACTGCAGAACAGTGCCGCCCACCCCCACCTCCCGCAGTCGTCGCAGAAGGATACCATGGTCGATGGTATCGAAAGCCGCTTCTACTATATCATAGAAAAACTTGAATTGGTTTGCAATAGCCATAAACCTTTTATAGATTAAACATAGTAAAATTGACAAATCCCATATAAATAGTAGAATAAAAAGATACATGGTAAAAATAATCCCTTAAAATAGAGGTGCCGAGGGAGTTAGTGACCAAAGAAGGCTGATGTAAAAAGGCTAGTTTGGTAAGAATGCCTGCAGCACATCAGCTTGGAGCCTGGATTCTTGCCACTCTGAGCTCAGAAAACATCAAGACCCAACAATTTAACCTTATTCTCATATATTCTCAGCTATTGGAAAGCAAATCATTCTCAAATATGTAAAAAGGTCACCAATGCAGCTCTTTAAATAGCAGTCCCAGAGAAAAGCCGTTTGAGGGGAATTTGATGTCAACAGATATGTTTCTTTGGTTTATCTATTTGAAGGATTTAGAACTTTGTCCAAAAATAGAAGCCCTTTTAAATTAAATTAAAACATTGTAACTTTTCCCACATCATCTGTTGAAATTGACACAATCCCCTGTATCACACCATCAGAAGGTGTGCAAGTAATTACTGGTGCATTTTTACTCTTAAGAGTTTGAGTATATTAGCTGAGTACAATAGTCCTCAACTTACAATCACAATTGACCTCAATATTTCTTGTTAAGTGAGAAATTTGTTAAGTGAATTTTGTCCCATTTTATGACCAGTTGTTAAGTGAATCACAGAAGATGATAAGTCAATAACCTGGTTGTTAATTGGATGTGGCTTCCCTATTGATTTTGCTTGTCAGAAGGTTGCAAAAGATGATCATATGACCTTGGGACAATAAATGAACTGTTGTAAGTCAAGGACTACCTATATAAATATTGAACTAAGCCAAAGCACATTGAATTACCATTAGATGAATAGCCCATAATTGGCTGTTTGCATATCATGGTATGATTAATAGAAGAGATGCAAATGCTGAGAAGCAGGAATGGGGCTGAACCCTCCACAAACCAAGCAGCTTCACATTGGAAGCATACAGGGAGAAACAGTAGATGTTTTATTTCCTGATTTAATTTTTTATTGGATTTTGAGATTACACATTTAAACAGATATAGACTAACAGAAAATTGGAAGGGACCTTGGAGGTATTCTAAAGCTCAGGCAGAAAACCCTATATCATTTTAGACAAATGGTTGTCCAGTTTTTTCTTAAAAACTACCACTGTTGGAGCATTCATAACTTCTGGAAAAAAGCTGTTCTACTGATTAATTGTTCTGTTTTACTTATCCAATGGGTTTATTTCCTTACATTTTCTATTACATGTGGCTGTAGCGAGTTTTATTTTATCCACAGTTAATCCATAGTTTAGTTTTAAGCTGGAATCCTAAAAAACAAGTTTCAGACACTGCTTGGATCCTAATGCTTGGACATTTTTCATTTGCAATGCTAGGATGAAGGCTTTACCTAGGGTCTCTCTTTTGCTTTTCACCCCTGTTAGATATTTACGGAGAAGAGGAGGCCCATATAAGACAGAACCAGCCACAGACTTAACCCGCTGGCGTTTGAGTTATGAAGAAGGTCGGCAGCGGTGGCGATATCTAGCAGATGGCGAGGGTGTGGAGCGGGAGCAGACTGCACTGGAGGCTCATTCTCTAGGGCTGGACACAGTAAGTGACTGATGCTGTTGTGAATATGAGATAGGAGGGGGATGGACAGCTTGCAAAACTCTCAGCAATTTCTTTCAAGTTCAGTCTTTAGAGAGCAGGACAGCTTGTCTGTTGCAAAATATTTCTGTACTCTAGCAGACATGGAAGAGAGCAAATTCATAGTGCATCTTTGGGTCATGTGAGGCACTGTGAATATCTGTGGAGCTCTACTGTTAACATGAGTATCCAGGAATTGTCCCACGACGCACATTGTCTTTGCAAAAGGGAAAATGGTAATGGTGGGAGAGCGCATCATATTTCTGGGGAACTTGTCTGTTATTACTTAATTTCTTTTGGAAAAGGCCAAATATGGTGAAACCGATTTGCTTGACAAAAACCTCTGAAAGGACAAAACTATAAGAAGATGTGATGGATTCAGATGGTTTATGTACACATCTCAGTGCTGGCCCTCTGTAAATTGGAGAAAGGATGCAAAAGCGATCTACAGCTCTCTTTTTAGAAAGATACCATCTGAAATACATGACTTATACTGCAGATTTCAACTTTTATTTCTAGTCTTCTGTAATTAGGAATATTACTTTCCAGTATATACAAGAGAGTGCTTGAAGAAGGCTCATATTCCATATATTTCTCTTACCAATATATTTCAGTGTTTCAGGCATCAGTGTGTTGGATCTGGGTCCAGAAGAAATATTCAACAGATTCTCACAAGGTGAAAGAGGATACTGCCCTTTAGGAAGCATACAGATACTGGCTGGTTCCATAAAACAATAGATGAAATGAAATCAGGGCTAGATAACCTGTGGTTTATCATACAGTAGGATTGGTCTAGTGCTTAAGGCATCAGGCTAGAAAGTGTGAAACTGAGTTCTAGTCCTGCATTAGCCATTAAAGCCTAGTGGATTACCTCGAGCCAAGCATCCTCTCTCCACCCAGCTCACCTCACGGGGTTGTTGTAGGGAAAATAGGAGGAGGAAGGTGTTCTGAATATGTTCAATCATTTGTAAAAACTAATAAACAAAGAACAAGTAAGCAAATTCACTATAAATCTTTTCTGGCTGGTATCAGAACTGTTTTTGGTTTGCCTAGGGAGCAAATCCAAGGTCAGCTGCTATCCTTTCTGTTGTACCAGAATCTGGGAGAGAGAGCAGTTAAGTACCCCTCCATACGTTGTACTGCTTGAATAAAGCAGAAGACTTCAGTGAACATCTTTATACATATGCCAGTTCCCTTTAGACTTTTATGGACCTACAGTCTGGTCATTTATATTACTTTCTGGTTCCAATTCTTTCTCTTTTGCAGACTAAAATCTTCCCAATCTTGCCTACAGCCTGTACTGCAGAAGAGGCAGCGCTAAATGGGATGAAATTTTTTGCAGGCCTCCAAGCAGAGGATGGTCATTGGGCTGAGGATTATGGAGGACCTCTCTTTCTGTTGCCAGGTATTATTACAAGAAAGGTCCCAGTAGCTCCTTCTCACAGATGGTCATGCATTGGCAAAAAATCTACTAAGCTACATTGGTTGTAGCTACTTCAGAATTAATTACCATATTTCTCAGAGTATAAAACGCACCAAAGTATAAGACGCACCAAGGTTTTGAAGAGGCAAATTTAAAAAAAAGTAGGTAGGTAGATAGAGAGAGAGGAAGAGAGAGAAATACAGTAAGTAGGTAGGGAGAGAGAGAGAATAGGTAGGTAGGTAGGTAGGTGGATAAAGGAGGAGGGGGAGGGAGAGAGAAATACAGTAGGTAGGTAGGAAGAGTGTGTGTGTGTGTAGGTAGGTAGGTAGAAGGATAGAGAGAGAAATAGAGAAATACAGTAGGTAGGGGGAGAGAGTAGGTAGGTAAGTAGATAGATAGATAGATAGAGAGGGAGGGAGAAATACAGTAGGTAGGGAGAGAGAGAAAGTGTAGGTAGGTAGGTAGAGGGATAGAGAGAGAGAAATAGAAAGAGAGAGAGAAATACAGTAGGTAGGTAGGGAGAGAGTAGGTAGGTAGATAGATAGAGGGATAGAGAGAGATAGGGAGGGAGAAATATAGTAGGTAGGGATAGAGTAGGTAGGTAGATAAAGGGATAGAGAAATATAGAGAGAGATAGAAATACAGTAGGCAGGTAGGGGGAGAGTGAGTGAGTGTAGGTAGGTAGGTAGAGGGATAGAGAAATAGAAAGAGAAAGAGATAAATAGAGTGAAATACAGTAGATAGGTAGGGAGAGAGAGTAGGTAGGAAGGTAGGTAGATAGAGGGAGAGAGAGGGAGAAATACAGTAGGTAGGTAGGAAGAGAGAGAGTAGGTAGGTAGGTAGATGTTTCCAGGTGTATTTATCCATGTGCTGGAGAAAGAAATCAGTGACAATCTGCAGTACCTAAGACTTGTTTCTGCTGGCACAGCACTTGATCAATGTAATTTTCATCAATCAGTTAAAGAGCTTTCCAAAAGGGAAAAAAAAAAGTTTTTCACTATGGAAACCTCCCAAAAACAGTCGGTTTTTCATGAAAATGGGCCCTTTTTAAAAAATAAAAGGCATGAATAGCCTTGCGGGGGGGCTTGCAGAGTGCTCCTGGGGGGAGGCTGGGAGGGCAAAAATCAGCAAAAATGACCCGTTTTTTCACAAAAACAGGCCCGTTTTTTGTCAAAAAACTGCTTATGGAGGCTTATAGAGTGCTGCTGGGAGGGGGGGGGAGAAAACCACCCATTTTTTGCTTATTTCTGCCCTCCCCAGCCCCCAAGAGCTCTCTGAAAGCCTCCATAAGGGTATGCACAGCCATTTTGGTGAAGGGATGGGACTTCAGGAGGCAAAAAATGCTGTATTCGATGTATAAGATGCACCCAGATTTTCAGCCTGTTTTTTTGAGGAAAAAAAGTGCGTCTTATACTCTGAAAAATACGGTAAATGTTTCTCTACATGCTACCAATTACTGACTAATAGTTTAAAAGGAATAGATAACTAGAACAAATTGGCTCATGACAGTGGTGAGTTTAAAAGACAGGTCTGTCTCCAGGCCTCTTGGAATCTTTTAAGTCTAAGCATTCCAATCATTGGATTTCAGCAGAAGCTCAGAGACCATTCATTATTTCAACAGCTTGTTGCTGCCTGAAAAGGCTTTCCATCCTTAACTGCATTTTTCTACCTTCTGGTCTTTTTCCAACAGGACTTCTGATTGTGTGCCATGTTGCTAAGATTCCACTAACAGAAGAAAGTAGGAAGGAGATGGTGCGTTACTTGCGTTCAGTGCAACTCCCAGATGGAGGATGGGGCCTGTGAGTAAAGCTCAAAAGCCATTGCTTCAGAAGGACTTTCGCTATTTCATTACCAGTGGTGGTGGCAGTAGCACTAGCAACATTTCAGTTCTCCTCAGCCTAAATAGAGATGTCCCTGATTGTTTTTTTCAATTGTAAATATGTGACAGCCACTCCTTTTTCCAGCTGGCAGATGCCATCCTGGTTCAGAAGGGACTGATATGCCGCTCTTGGTGTGGGCAGTGTGAATTCATAAGCATATTACACAGTGGCATATCATACATGTTTGAACCAAAGGAATAAAAAGGCAAAAGCTCTTATTGCTGATGGGCATCAATACCTAGCCAATTACTTCAGGAGCAAATGGTTGGGATTCCTAAGGAGAAGATGATACCTGTTTCAGGAATTGACCAAGAGTGTTTAGTGCCTTAAGAAATCAGTAAGAAATCTACATTACTTTGCATTTTGAAAGGGTAGTAGAAATTTGTTATCTTGCAAAAATCTACTATTTCAGTGAAATATTTTATGAAACCTTGGAGAATCTTTCTCAGTCTTGGCATACTGCAACCATCATAAATATAAGTCAGTTGCCAAACATCTGAATTTTGATCATGTGACCACAGGGAAACTGCAATAGTCATAAGTGTGAAAAATGGTTATAAGTCACTTTTTGCAGTTCTTCTGTAACTTTGAACGATTACTAAACAAATGGTTGTTAGCTGAGAATTATCTGTATAGTTATTTCTAACATTTTTCTATCTCTAGGAAATATACAAGACATCAACTTGAACCAAAAAAGCTTGTGCATAATCTGTGCTTTTTATCCCTTACCTCCTTCCCTGCCAGTACTTTGTTTTATCCAATTTATCTGCTATTGCAATGGCCTGTAGCTTACTCTGTTTTGTATCTTATATATGTCTTTTGTCATGTTGACTAATTTTTATTAATTTGGGGGCTCCGACATAGTTCACACCTGTGTTTATTAATAACATTTGTCCTGTCATAATCCACACTAATTTAAATATAAGCATAGATTTCTCTTTACATAAAACACTACTTTCTTAATAACTGTTCAGTAATTCTAGCGTCACGATTGACAGATTTTTTATGAAGCCAAGAGGGGATAGACTGGACAATTATTTGACTGGGATAGCATAAGGCTTCTGCCTTGAGCAGAGGGTTGGACTAGAAGACTTCTGAGGTTCCTTCCATCATTATGATTTTATTACCAAAATAGTATAAAATAAAAGCAGAGGGAATAACTTTGGTAGGAAAAAAAGTGGGAGAATGGGGGAAGGGCTTAGAACAGACAGTGGCTTTGTTTGGAATAGGTGGAAATTCTGTTGCTTAGTCCTATTTATGCTTCTTAAACCCCACAACGTTTGAAAACTCAGCAAATGAAAATGATATGAATTTCAGGAAGACTTCTTAATGCTAGTTTAATGTGTAGTGTTGAAAACTATAAAAATAACTTCCAGACAAATTCACAGCAGATCAATTAAGGTGGAGTTACTTTAAAATGTTTCCTACCCACCTATGGGCTGGGAACTCCTGGCTGGTTCCTGCAGTTGTTTCCAATGCTTCTTCTAACAGATACATTAATTGTAGCTATAGATAGTGAAATGTCCAGACTTCTTTGTTTTCTTTTTAAAGCTATCCTTCCTATAGTTATATTTCTTGGAAAGAAATGTTAGATTTATTGCATTGTTAAAATGCGCTAATAGCTTCCTTTCACAAATGAGGTTGAGGAATGACTTTCTGTCTAAAAGACATTGTCTTCTGTCTTCCACATTGTCTAGAAGGTGGAATGTTTAATTAATAGAAGAGAGAAAGAAACTCAAAACAGCCCAGATAACACCATATTCCTAATGTTTATATGGCTTGGATGAATAGGAAACAAATCCATAGAATTGTTATCACTAGTGCTCATTAAGCTTTGCTGCTCTGATTTATCATTTGAAAGCTAAGGGATTACAGTATTAATTTTTCCTATTTCTGGTGAATTGATTCTGCAAGCAAACTGTAATTCTACCTAATCTCAATCTGCAGCATTATATTTCTCTCTTATGCATTTAAAATAAAACTCTAAAATATAGCCATTGTTAGTCAAGTTGTAATAAAATTACTCCATGCTCTTTTATTTTGCCTTCGTTGGTTTAATCAGTTCTTAAAAATTCACAGAACTTGAAGTACAGTTGGGTTTTCTTGTGTGAACCCATCTACCTAACACTTTTCTTGTTTGTTGTCTGTTAGACACATTGAGGACTTGTCTAAGGTATTTTCTACTGCTCTGAACTACACGGCCATGCGTATTCTTGGAGTCAGCGCTGATGATCCAGATTTAGTGAAGGCTCGAAATAACCTCCATAGCAAAGGTGAATGACCAGCTGGAGCCTGGAAATAAATGTGGCTTTTATTTTTCATTTTACCATCATTTGATGCCTTTGGAAAAAAGGACTCTCTGCTTACAGAATAATTATGGTTTATGTGTTTATGGATTAAGTTGATTTCATCTCTTAGTGACCATATTGGTACACTGTCTTTAGAAATATTTATCCCTATTCTGGCCCTTCAGGTCTTCCTGTCTTCAGTGTCTTTATTAGTGTCAATACCACTTCTTGTCATTTGTAACATCTTTCTGAAACTCTTTATTAGGTTGCTTTCTGAGATCTTTTCTTATATTTACTTTAATTTCTGTTTTCTTTTTGGCAATTTCCACTTCTTATTCTGACATCTAGTGTTCTTTATTCTATTTTTGGCAGTCTTTTTTCACATTTATTCTTAACAATTTCTCTGATATTATTCCTCATTTCCTCTGATCCTCTGTCAAATTAGGTTCAGGGCTTCCAAGCAATTCCTGACAAGCTCCTTGAAAATGGTGGATATATGCTCAAGATTGGATCATGGAAACAAGTTGGCTTTGTTCTTATGCTTTAGGTTAGTTTGGAACTTGTACAGGAACAGTTCATGATCTGTTCCATAGTGAGTGTCTGGCCACATTTTTGCTCTTGTAGCTGAGTCTTCCACATGCTTCTGCCAATAGCATAGTTATTTTCATTTTTGTATTCATCAGTGAAGTAATTAGCTTGCCAGAAACTGATACATTGTTCTGTTCTTGAAGGAGAAGGACTGGCAGAACTTGGAGGCAAGTCAAAAGAGGAATCAGCCTAGAGTGTTTAAATAATCACAAACAGACTAAATCCAGTTTGTCTTGAATTCCGTTGACTTTATCTAGTGCCAAAATAGTGCTAAAGTTTAGTTCAGTAAATTCCTGTGCATAAGCATGAATTGTAATATATCAGTTTAATTGGAACTTCATGTGTGCTCCTGTCTTTCATGCCTGACCATTCCAGTTCAGTTTCCTAAGCCGTATAGTCCAACTATATTTTCTTCATCATGATTTCCACCATTGACATTCCAATCTCCAAATAGCACATTTTGTTTGCATATTCTACTGATTTCACGTTAAACTGGATCATAAAACTTGTCCATAAAATTGGACAACTTGATCCAAACCCCGGACCATAAAATTTCCTCTTTTTCTGCATCAGTGGTTGGAGAATATACTTGGATAACCTTCATATTAAAAGGTTGTACAGGAAGTGTAATGGCTAATATTTGATCATTGCTACATTATGCCCAAATACTACTTTCACTAGATCCTTCCTGATTATGAAAAAAAATGCAATTTCTTTGTTTTTGTGTCCTGAGTAGTAAACAGCATGGTCAACTGGCTGAAAATATCCAGTTGGCATTCATTTTAATTTGCTGATGCCAAAGACTTAAACATGTAGCAAATACATTTCCTATTTCATTGTTTTGAGCTTTCCCATGTTCAGGAGGACTTGAGGGGGAATATTACATTTTTACTTTAGATTTTTCAGTGCATTCTTGATTCTCGGTGATCATGTTTGTTGTTATGAAAATCTAGGAGAAGAAAAAAAGATCAGCTTGATGCCAACCTGCCTCCTTTTCTAAACATCTAGCTAAGAGGTTCCTCTGGTTTTCAGATGATATTCTCAGCTTGATTGAAGCTGCTCAGTAATTAACATGCCTAATGCTGTTCATTGATTAATAGTTTGCTATTTGCAGGAAATGGGAATGATTATGTGACCACTTGTGAATTAAATATTACTTACATTGTTCAATTTTCCTAGTGTAATGGCTCCACTCCTAACTTGAGAAAGTAAAGACTCTTGAAACTGATTATTTCAAACGGAACCTTTAATCAAGCAGTATGGAAACCATTAGAAGCAAAGCAGCACCTAAAAACCTTTAGGCCATGCAAATGGGATTAAGCTGATAATGACCCCTCCCCTTTGTCAGAATGCAGATTCTGACCAATATACAAGTGTGAAGATGCTTCCTTAACTCTTCTGCCCTGGGAGTCAATAAAGCACACATTCCCATGGCTATCTGTAGTTAGACATCAAAGTTATATATCCTACATGGCTACCATAAACATCCCTCGAGAGATGTTGGGACCTTCAGTCTCCCGGTGACAGGAAACCAGTTGTAAAGTTGTAAAACTCAGTTGTTTCAGATGTAGCTAATGATTTAACTCGGAGGCTCCCCTCCTCCCAATTGAATGGCAGTATCACTTTTAGGGATCTGATACCTAGGAAGTCTTTAAGTAGGAAGCACCATCTCTTTTTTCCTAAGAGTTCCCTATTTTACTTAGCCTTGTGAGTAGATTTGTTCTTCTGGTCTGCTCCAAGTCCAGTGAATAGTAGGTATTTGTATTAGTTCTATGGGAGGTAAAAAGTTACTCATTAGCTCTTCTTGCTTTCTCTCTGACTGAATAAATTGAAGCCACTCTTTTACTTTTTGTTTTCTACTGTATGTTGTACATTTTCCTGGCCAGAAACTTCAGGAGATATGAAAATCCTATCTGTAAAGAGTGACTCATAAAAACTGTTGTTATGAACAGGGCTAATGGAAAAAGAGGAAGGATGAGGCCAGACTATTTGGTAGCAGTGTCTTTTTGGGACTGAGAAGGCAAGACACACCACATAAGCAGAGGGAAAAAGGAGAACCATAGCTCTTAAATAGATCATTTCTCCCCTTTCTTTTCCTCTGTAATAACTATGAACTGTTTATGTTTTATAAAGTTGTCAGCTGTTTTGATATTATTCTGTTTTGGAATTCTTCAGGTGGTGCTGTAGGAGTCGTTTCCTGGGGTAAACTTTGGCTGGCTGTCTTGAATGTCTACAGTTGGGAAGGAATGAATACGTTGCTTCCTGAGATGTGGTGTGTAAATCATCATCAAGAAAATTATACCCAGCTTCTGTCTGTGTTCGTTATATGGATGGATGCACTTGACCCAAAAAATTCCCAACCCTGTTTACCATCCCCCCTTCCAAGATACAAAGGTTTCTTAGAATTTGCACCTGCTGTTTGCAAGTCAGTTAATTTCCTATTCATTCAGATCAGTTTATTATCTTTCAACCCATGTTCCAGATTATCCCCCCTATCTCCTTCCAAAACAGACCACTTGTAAAATGGTGAAAATTTATTTATGAGGTAAGCTTCATAATGAATTCTTAGTTGTATTTTCATGGTGAGACTGAAGAAGTCACATTATTAATGGAATCTGTTTCAGTATTTAGTATAAGAGCATTTTGGGATTTTTCCCCTCATATTGGCTCTTGAATGTCCTCTAAATGCTTGTTTTACTTTCTCTTCTGTTTTCTTTTCTACAAGCTGAGGAGGAATTTCCTATATTTACTTTTAAAAATTCACCTCAATGTTTAAGATTAGAATCTAATATCCCCTCCCCACAGGAAGGAGTGTATGGTGCTTTAAGCACTACCAAATGGCTCTCTAAACTTGTCTACTTAAAAGTAAAAAGGGTCACTATATCACAGTTTTCATCTAAGACCAAAAGAGTACAACCTGATTCCAGTATTTTTGATACTGTCCCCAAAGGTGAAATTATTTACATACTGGACAACTTCATGAAGACTCTTTGAGGTCTGATAGTTGCTAGAGATGGGCATGCCAGTGGCTAATTTTTCAAAGCCTACTGGATGAAGTGTGTTTAAGCAGCCACTCCATGTTTTGTTGTCATGATCTTTTTGCATTTCCTTCAGTCAAGTTGTTACATTGTCTTTGCAGGCAACCGTCCACTGTTACGAGCTTTTCCCTTCTTTCCACTTCACAATAGGTTGTTTCCTTCATGGATGCCAGCTAACCCTTCCACACTTTGGTGTCACTGCCGCCAGGTTTACCTGCCAATGGCCTACTGCTATGCTGTCCGCCTCACTGCAGAAGAAGATGAACTTATCTTGAGCCTTCGACAGGTAGTTGCCAAAGCATAACTTTCCTATTAGTCCAATGACTTTCAATTTCAATGGAATCTCTGATCTTGTTTAAGATGCAGGGTTGGGCCAATTTTCAGTTTCCCAGTCCCCAAAGGATTCCAAAATTGAAATGTAGGAAAATGCCTTTTGATCCCCCCCACTCTTTTGCGCTCTATCTATCTATCTATCTATCTATCTATCTATCTATCTATCTATCTATCTATCTATCTATCTATCAATCAATCTATCTATCTATCTATCTATCTATCTATCTATCTATCTATCTATCTATCTATCTATCTATCTATCTAAGGTGTACATGCTTCAAAAATTATTTCGAAGCGGTATTATGAAATGCATCGGATTAAGGCATCATTTTAAAGCAGCTACATTTTTCAGGCTTCCACACATTCAGCTCATTAAAGCACCCCTGTATTTAATGCTGCTTTAAGGAGATGGGCCAATTTTCAGTTTCCCAGTCCCCAAAGGATTCCAAAATTGAAATATAGGAAAATGCCTTTTGACGCCCCTCCCCTTTTTTTGCTCGCTCTCTCTCTCTCTCTCTCTCTCTCTCTCTCTCTCTCTCTCTCTCTCTCTCTCTCTCTCTCTCTCTCTCTCTCTCTCTCTCTCTCTCTCTCTCTCTATCTATCTATCTATCTATCTATCTATATATATATATATATATATATATATATATATATATATATATATATATATATATATATATATATATATATATGTTATATTTATGCTGATAAATAAATAAAGGGAGACTAGATCTATTTCAAGCTATTTAGCTCTCATCAGCTAGCCACACCCTTGTTGGGAATCGAACCTGTGCTCTATTGCCTCTTAGGCAGATGTGATAACCATTGAGCTACACAGCTCGACTCCTTATCAGCCAGCCAGGGTGAGAGATATATATTTAAAGTCACATTAAAGTCACATTAACCATTGTAGCTCAATAGTTAACACATCTGCCTAAGAGGCAATAGAGCACAGTTTCGATTCCCAACAAGGGTGTGGCTAGCTGATGAGAGCTAAATAGCTTGAAATAGATCTATACTAGTCTCCCTTTATTTATTTATCAGCATAAATATAACAAATGTAACAAAAAGGCAACAGTAAAAAAAATATTGGGTTTCTGTCTGGGTGGTCTCTTGTGACGAGCCGAAGACAGAGAGTGGAAGTGTGACCTTCCTCCCATATTTGGGCATACCAGGGGTTGTGACTTTAAATATATACCTCTCACCCTGGCTGGCTGATAAGGAGTCGAGCTGTGTAGCTCAAAACTGAAATATAGGAAAATGCCTTTTGACCCCCACCCCCTCCCCAACTTCTCTCTCTCTCTCTCTCTCTCTCTCTCTCTCTCTCTCTCTCTCTCTCTCTCCCTCCCTCCCTCCCTCCCTCCCTCCCTCCCTCCCTCTCTCTCTCTCTCTGTGTATATGTATATATATAAAACCAATTTAGAAGAGGTGTACATGGTTCAAAAATTATTTCAAAGCGGTATTATGAAATGCATGGGATTAAGGCATCATTTTAAAGCAGCTACTTTTTCAGGCTTCCACACATTCAGCTTATTAAAGCACCCCTGTATTTAGTGATGCTTTAAAGAGAAGCTGTGCTTGTGCTCTTTCATATTCCAAAACATCTTTCCAAATAGTTTTCAAAGAATGCACAGCCTTACTATTTAAGCTTGTAATTCTCTGTTCATAAAATAGAATAAAACCTCTGAAAATTGACCCAAGGGACTGAATGAAAGTGGCATACTGAACAACTGTACTGATATGTACACATGCCTCATTTTACTTTACAGAAACACACATAATGAAAACATAATAAAATCATTCATGCAATACTGCATCATACAAAATCAATACATTTATGTATGTATTATTTTCTCATGAAAAAAAGAGTCAATTTTAGTCTGTTTCTTATTCATGTTATGAAGGTAAGTGGAGAAAGCACGCTGAATGCTGGCCATACCACTCACTATATCTAGGCAATTTTCCATGGCAAATAACTGTAATTGCATTATCAAATGACTGACCTCATCTTCTTTTGGAATATCTGCAGTTTTATGGTCCTTATTTAATTCTTTTGCTTCATCAGTTGCTTCCAGCAGTTTCCCAATGGGTTGTACCTCAGTCAGTACTGATTGGAAAATTGCTTCTGAATCAGGGTCAGGGATTTGCTTCTGCAGACGAACCATAGGTTTGGATCTTAGCATTGACCCACTGCAGAAGCTGGGCTCAGTAGTGCATTTACAGTAGAATGTTTTGATTATGCCTTGTCAAGAGGTTGAAGTTTTGATGTAGTGTTTGGAGGCAAATTTTTCAGTTTGTAGGATGATTCACTTGGGGATGGCTAGGACAATTGTCCACTACAAGAAGAATGGGCCATTTCTTCTTCTTCATTTCTCAGTCAATACCACTTATTCCCTCCTCAAATAGGGCATCAGTCATCCATGTAGGTTTGTTAAGATTTCCAGGTGACAGGAAGGTCTTTGGGCTGCAGGTTCTTGAATGTGGATGGCTTTGCCAATTTACTGATCACCAAAGGTTTTTGCTTCTCTCCGGTTAAGTCAGTGCACAGCAGAACTGTGACTCATTCCTTAGAAAGTTTTCCTTTGTGGATGCCAGCTAACCCTTCCACACTTTGGAATCATGTGGTTGTTAAATGAACCTCACTTCCCCCATTGACTATTTCTTTGAAGCCAGCTGGGAAAGTAACAAATGGTGATCACATGACCCTTGGACAGTGCAACTGTCATAAATACATGCCAGTTGTTAAGAAGTTGAATTTTGATCACGTGACCATGGGGATGCTGATTCAGTCGTAAGTGTGAAAGTTATAAGTCACTTTTTTCAGTGCCATTGTAATTTTGAATGGTCACTAAACAAATGGTTTAAGACTCCCTGTAGTCCAGATATCTCCACCAAAAGGCAGCACAGCAGGACCTGGCCCATAGCTTCTGTTTCTCCCTGACTTATATTTTAGAGGTGTTGCTAAATTGGCTGTTGAAAAGAGCAGGTGGAAGGGCATTACAGTGGGATAATCTAATTTATTTATTAAATGTACTTATGAAACATATGTGACACTCATCTCACTGTAAAAGTAAGTCTGGATGACTTACAGCATAATAAAAAGATAATACAAAACAATTTTAAAAGTAAGAAAGATTAAATACAGATAAAAAAACCAAGAGGACATATGACATGGTGGGGATATTCTCTCTGCATAGTCAGCCCCAGCATTAAGCACCCTTATTGGAGCCCTAGGCCAGCCAACAGAGCCAGGTTTTAAGACTCTTCTGGGAGGCCAGGAATATGGGGCCAACCTTACCTTCAATGGAAGAATCTGCCAAATGTTGGGAGCCACAACAGAGAAGGCTCTTCTCCTAGATTCTGCCAAAGAAATTATTGCACATGGGAACTCGGTTTGCTGTGGCCTAGAGGTGGAGCTCTCGTCTCACAATCAGGAGGTTGTGAGTTCGATCCTAGGTAGAAGCAGATGTAGGGTCTCCTGCTTGGTCAGGAGGTTGGACTAGATGGCCTGCAAGGTCCCTTCCAACTTTGTTAATCTGTTAAAGGCTCTTCTCTTGGAGTGAGTGGGACTAGTCCAGCCCCCTACTCAAACAGGAAACTATAACATTTCAGACAAATGGTTGTCCAATCTCTTTTAGGATACAATATTAAATAAATATTGGGCAGGCACAATTGTTTTTTTCTGGTCTCATGGTGGAATCTCTCTAAAGGCCTTTTGGAAGTCAGCGCTTCTGGCATGTTCCTTAAGTAACAGTTTTGTCTGTTCAAAACCCACTGAGATTTCTTGTGGATCTTCAAATGCTAATTCTTTATTCTTCTGGGTTTCTTTTGTAGGAACTCTACGTACAAGACTACGACAGTATTGACTGGCCAGCACAAAAAAATAATATTGCTTCTGGGGATTTATACACACCACATAGTTGGCTACTGACCGTGATCTATGGTATGTAAACCTGCTTCTTGCCGAAGGGCCTCCCTCATTTGTTCTTGCTAGATTCCATTTTACTGCAGAATAAAAAACGCTGCCAAGGAAACATCTTTGTAATTCCAAAAGGATCCTCAGAATATAAGGAAGATAAGCCTAAGAGGTGTTTTTCCTAACATTTCATTGTATCTAATGGTTCCCCAAAATGACAGTGATAGTAACAGATATATTATTCTCCTATCTGACAGCACCCTCCTTAGTCACTCGCATACCCTTGCACATCCTCTCCCATGGCAGCAGCCATCCCAAATCCCACTGGATTTGTGCCACTCCTTCCTGACCACCTGTTCACTCCCTTACTCATCCACACACTCCCTCTCTCTCTCTCTACCACCTGGCAGCAGCCACTTATCTACCTGCCTTGGGAGCACCTGGGACTTGCAACTTTCTGCTGGTTTCCCCACTGATCTTGATTAATGGAAGTTGGCAGGAAGTTGCAAGGAAGTACTCACTTAAAAATCCATGATCCTTGTTTAACAACCGCAATAGGGACCACAGGGATTGCTATTGCTAAGTGATGTAGTCATGTGATTTAGACTTTATGATCACATCGCTTTGCAATATAAATTTCAGTCCCAATTGCCATCATTTCCTGAAGATTACCTATACATTTAACAGGAAATGGCAAAACTATAAACGAAAGCCTTCGTTGGGGGGCTGGTGAATGAAGATTAAGAAAGGTGTAAAAACTAGACATGGTTTGCCTGGAGCAATATGTTAAATGGAAATAAGATGTGTTTCCCAGTTGCAGCTTGAATTACGATGGAAACATATGCTGGGTTGATTGTGCAAATTGTTTGTGCAAATCATATGCAAATTGATTGAATACAGTTTCTGTTGTATTTGCTTCTGATTTTTCAGAAGGTAAACTGAGTCTTCCATAGGTCTCTTTCTGCTTCTATTCCAGCAATAGCCAATATCTATGAGCAATTTCACATCAAAAAATTGAGACAGCGAGCCGTGGAGGAATTATATGATCATATCAAGGCTGATGACCAATTTACCAAGTTCATCAGCATTGGCTCTGTAAGTAATTTTTAAGTATCAATTAACTCAATAACACTGTATTGTATCATAAATTGCTCTGCAGAAAATCAGTGGCACCCTTGTTTGTGGTATCCTTGGGGCTCTCTGAGCTTGGGCTGTGTTTTTTGTTTTTGTTCGCAACCAAGTTTCATTACTCAACAAGTACCATCATGAGTGCTGGGGAGTGCAGGGTTTGTTCCCTGTTTATATTCAGCAGCTTGCCCTGCCAGTATTGGTGGGGGTGGGGTTTTCTCCTTGGTTGCAGAACTGAACCAGGCAGTTATAGAGGTGCAGATGACAGACTCAATAATTCCTCTGTAGAACTGTATCAGCAGCTCCTTGGGCAGTTTGAGCTTGTTGAGTTGGCGCAAGAAGAAGATTCTTTGCTGTGCTTTTTTGATGACGTTTTTGATGTTAGGTGTCCATTTTAGGTCTTGAGATATGATAGAACCTAGAAATTTGAAGGGCTCTACGGTTGATACTGTGTTGTCTAGTACTGTAAGAGGTGGTAGTATGGTAGGGTTTCTCCTAAAGTCTGTTTCTATGGTTTTGAGTGTGTTCAGTTCCAGGTTGTTCTGGTCGCACTACAAGGCTAGTTGTTCAACCTCTCATCTGTATGTGGTTTCATCATTGTCTTGAATGAGACCAATCACTGTTGTATCATCTGCAAACTTCAGTAGTTTGCTCAGTAGTTAATATTCCTTTGATTTTTATGAAAAAGGTTGTACTTTTAAATATTTCTCATCTGTGTCTACAGTTAAACAGAAGATACTGGTTTTCTCAGGAGTTTCTGAAATGATGAAGAGCTACATTTGTGAAGAGCACAGCTATTAGTCTCAGATGACTTTAGACTTTAGGAGGAAAATAATAGTTTTTTCTTTGCCTTTGTAGATATCTAAAACAATTAACATGCTCGTACGCTGGCATGTCGAAGGAGAGAAGTCTCCCGCATTCCAGGGACATGTTTCTAGAATCTCGGACTATCTCTGGTAAGGGTTTGTTGAAATCCAAACTTGTCCAGCAAACTTTGTTAACCTGGAATCTTCCTGATATGTTGAACTATAGAATTAGCTATTCTGGTTAGGTATTTTGGGAGTTGACTTTGCAAAGTGTAAATTCTAGTCTGGTGCAACACAGCTAAAAGATACCATGTTATGAAAGCTGTTATGTAGTTTGAAAGTGCAAAGTAGGCTCTTAAATACTGCCTACTATCCTTTAGAAGATACCATATGTACTCCAAAATACATTTAGAAAGTAATTCCAGAATATAGATGGATTATCTAAGGTTATACAGGTAGTCCTCGACTTACAACCACTTGTTTAGTGACCCTATGTGTCACTAAAAGTGATCTACAACCAGTCCTCATGCTTATACTTCATAACATCCCCACATGATTAAAATTTGGACACTTGGCAACTGGCATGTATTTATGACAGTTACATCATCCCAGGGTCACGTGGTCGCTATTTGTGACCTTCCCAGCCAGCTTCCAACAAGCAAAGTCAATGGAAGAAGCTGATTCATGTAAGGATCTCTTGATTCACTTCACAATTGCAGTGATTTACTTAACATCCATGGCAAAAAGATCATAAAATCTGGCATGACTTACCTAGCAACCATCTTGCTTAGCAATGGAAATTGTGGCTCCAGTTGGATTTGCTTGTGGCTGAACAGTCAGAGTTTCCATCTCCAGTGGACAGGCCAGATCCCACACCACATTTACCCACTGACAATAAGAAATGCACAGTGATGATGCCTCAGACCAATGTTGATGAGAGTTCTGAGTGACCAGTATACCCAACAGCAGTCAAACACTGGTTGCCCCAGTAAGTGGCGAGAAGAGCCCAGCGGCCTCCGTGAGGTCAGAGAAGCTCTTGGTACAAAGAGAGCCAGTCTGCACAAGAGGGCCAGTCTTCAACCATAATAGCAGATGCTCGCAACCACCTGATAGACTAAATCTGTAGAAAGTGTTGGTACTGGTTCTCATCTGAACTTTTACAATGTTGTGCGTTGTTAATATGAAAAGAGGAAGATGTTACAGATGTTATGTCTGCCTTGTGTGCAGCTTTATTCCTCTCTAGCATTCATCTCTATTGTTTTGTGATGCATTTCCTGCCATTCTAGGATTTACCTCTATCTGCTCTTGTGAGACCCTTCCTGTTCCTGGTGTGTGTGTAAATATAATTTCTTAATGAGGGCTTGTATAGTGTTTTTAACTGCATTTTATTAAACTACTTGAAACAGTTGTAAGTCAAAGACTATGTATTGTAGGGGAGAGATATCCTGAGATGAGAAGTACACATTAAAGTTCCAGGTAGAAAATCTTACAAAGTCATTTTTTCCCCTTCCATTTGTGTTGTGACTCACCCCTCTAGGAAATCCCTGCAGAGTTTTAGCGATAGGCCAATAAGTATAAGGGTGGGTCATCTAGCCTGCCTGCCTCCTTCCTCACATCCAGTCCTAATTTAGCCATTGTCTCTTATTCAAAAGGCCTTTCCAGGAATGACTAGAAGACCAATGTTCATGCTACTCATGGCTCACTGTTTATGATATATAAATATGTTTATGATAGTGAAACTTACAGGTCCCTTACCTGTTTCTTCTTTGCCATGCCTCTCATGCTTGCTTTTGCTTTTCTTGCAGGCTGGGTCTGGATGGCATGAAGATGCAGGTAATCATTCCTGGCATGTTTTTATTTTGCTGAGGTCTGAACCCGTCTCACCGGGTAATGACTACTGCAGACTCTGCCAAGAGCTCTGCTTAAAATTAACAGTAACAATAGTAATTTATTAATTTTTTTGTCATCTTGCTACTATCAACTTTGAGTGACTCATAACAATAAAAATGTACAATAAAATCAATTTTAAAAAGATGGCAAGCATGATGAAGTGAAGGGTCCTTCAAGTCAAAGACCTGAGTGAAAAGCCAAGTCTTCCTAGCTCTTTCAAACAATAGCAGAGTGGGGGCCGTTTGGATCTTGGTGGAATCTGTTCCCAGAGGGCAGGTGCTGCCCCTGGGAAGATCTAATTCTAGAATCCCAATAGATGTCATTGTTTAATCCAAGGAACCTACACCATGCCAACCCTGCAGGAACAAATCTGCCAGACAAAAGCGAGGAGGGACAGGCAATCCCTGGAGCAAGCAAGCCCTATGCCAAGTAGTGCTTTTGTCCATCACCGTCAAGGCCATTAGAAGAGCAGTAGCACCACCTAGATGTCCGGCGAGCTCTCCAAATCTACATAAACCAGACATCAGAATTTAGAAAGACGGAACATCTTTTTGTCTCTTTCCAATCTTCCTCCCTGGTGCAAAAGGTATCAGTCACTACAATGGGCAGATGGGTTAGAAAGTGCATCACTGCGGCCTATTCATCTAATCAGGAGCCGATCCCTCAAGGAATCACGGCACATTCAACCAGGAGTTCGGCCACCAGGAGTTCGGCCACCACTATGGTGTGGAGTACGCAGGCTTCCCTGGGAGAGATCTGCAGGGCAGTTGCATGGGCACTCTCTTCGCCCTTTATTCGTAATTATAAATTAGACAAGTTCGCTTCGGTGGACGCTGCCTTTGGCTGTAGAGTTCTACAAGCAGTGCATGCTGACAGGTAGACCTACAGTCTCCTCCCTCTCAACGGGGACTAGCTTGGGTATGTCCCATACATGGTTGCTATCTCCACCTCTATTGAGAAAGGGCATTGGTACTTACCTGATACGCCTCTTCTAATAGAGTGGAGATAGCATCCAGCCCCGCCCTGCACGGAGACTGTTTACCCATCAAGAACTGGGGAGGTGATTGATCAGTTGGTCTATGTTGGTTTTTTTATTGGTGTTTTTGGTCAGGATCTGAGTTGAATCGTTCACTAAAGTTCATCTTTGGATAACACGAGGAGTCTTTTTCTTCATCGTAAGCTGGGTGGAGTCACTCACAGGGACGGGTTATATAGGTGATTAATTAATTAGTAATCAGACTCAGTCCAATCAGAGAACGGACAGTGTTAATCCATACATGGATGCTATCTCCACTCTATTAGAAGCGGTGTATCAGGTAAGTACCAACACCTTTTTTTGTTGCCCCATGTCTGGCAAGGGATACATTTAAAAAGTAATTCCTAAATAGCAAAGGACTATCGACGTTTTTATTGCAGGAGAGAGAAATTGTCTTGAAGAGTACAGTAAGGTTCCAGATAGAAGGTATTGGTGCTAGAACAGGGTGTCTAACGCAGCCCACAGGCCACATCTATCACGTGTTAGCCCCATTTTCACCCGGTTTAGTGAAGGGGGGAAAAAGTCCTGATATATCACATGAAAACGCCGTGATGAAGCGAGTTTGACACCCCTGTGCTACAGGAAAGGTTCCTGGAAGAGTATCCCTTAGCATACTGTCCTCTTGGAAGGGAGACCAGCTGCAATTGATTTTATGTAGTCTGCTGGCTGAAAGAGTATGCATGATGTATATTTCAAAAAGCGTCATTTCAAACTATCTTCTCTTTTAGGTCACCAATGGATCACAGGTTTGGGATACAGCATTTGCTGTCCAAGCTTTTCTGGAGGTAACAGCTTTTCACAAGTTTTTCTTGTTAATTTTAATGAACTTTGTGGAATAGTTAACTAGCTGCACTTTCCTATATCATAATTTAAATAAGAAATCTGCCCCAAAGCAGCTCTTTCAGCTTCAAATTGCAATTGTGAGAGAAAAACAAAACAAATGAAATTACATCACTTTCTACTCTATCTATTCAGTATGCTAATAGCCTTATTCTGGCTTCTTTTCCTTCCTTATTTTATTTACATTTTTAAACTGGATATAATTAATATAACTATATTGGCTATGGTTTGCAGTGAGTGTAAATAGTATTCTAGCAATAAACCCTAAATGGAAATTAATGGTAATAAAATATTAAATAAAAAATTACAGAGATTGATTGGAATCTAAAATGATGTCTTTGCTTTATTTGATTAAACTCTTTTATTTAAAGGCTGGTGCCCATGAGAAGCTTGAATTTGACAACTGTCTGATACTTGCACATCAGCACTTCAGAATAGCACAGGTGAAAATGTCGCATTCTAGTCCCTGATCACATTTGAAGGATTTTTTTCCCAGCGGCCACTGAGCTATGTACTATAGACATTGTATCTATTGAACATTTGAGAATAAAAAGAACTACGGTAATCACATCATAGAACAAACTAACCATTTCTGATAGTCCCAACAACAACATCTGCTATCCCAGATCCTTACAAAGTACTTGATAGGTGGATAAAAAATTCTAAGTCCATCGCTCTTCTTAAAAATGAAAACCCTGAATCTGGAAAATAGAACTATGGAGAAAGGAAATGATAACTCCTATCCATTCTCATTTTATTATTCGTTTTTTATATCTTGCCTTTGTTTTTGTTTTTTTGTAAATAGCTCAAGTTTTTCCCCACAACAACTATCCTGTAAGGTGGGTTGGACTGAGAGAGAGTGATGGGCCCAAAATAACCCAGGCGGCTTTCACACTTATGGTGGGACTTGAACTCTCAATCTTCAGATTCCTATTCTACCACCTTAACCACTGGTTCTCTCTCCTCAAGCCCATAGCTAGAACTAAGTAACTTTGTTGTGGTTTACTCCTGCAAGATGCATATCATTATAATATTTTATCTCCTCCAGGTTCCAGATAATCCACCTAATTATGAAAAGTACTACCGTCAGATGAACAAGGTATGATTGTTCAAGGTGACAGAAAGTGGAAACAAGTTCTTAAATTAGCTGTGAAAACTTCTCTGTGCTCTAGAACAGAAGAGCTAGGGCAAATAAGAAGGGTGAAAGAAGCAAAGCAGGTTTGTAATTGTTGAGTGGATTTGGGGGTTTGTTTGAAGGAGCCTTCTGCTTTCCTGCTTGTACACTGAATGATCTAACAGTGTAAGACCTCAGAGGAAGTCACACTGTAGGATTATGGATGAGAGTGTTCAGTGAACACTCTGAACATTGGGCCATCTTTTAGCATTTCCCTTTCTTCTAGATGTGGCAGAATTGTTCTCTTTTCTCCAGAGGGCAAAATAGAGTGAGAGTGGCATTGGAATTGATTGTAATGATACATTATGGACTCTCATTCACTCAAGGCATTTAAAATAAATCTACCAGAGCCATGCTGCAAAAATCTGCATCATCATTAGAGAAGCAGAGTTTCATTGCTCCCATGTTCTAGATTCAGGTCAACAAATATCTAGACTTGCAGCTCACATATGCTAAACAGAGGCAGATAGAATATCTTGCCTGGTAATTTTTACCCCAAGAAGGAGTTGGAGGTTTCTAATATTTTCCTGAGTGCTAGAGCAATGTGTTTAAGAGAGAAAGAAATAGTAAGGCAGAGAAATTAGAGCATAAGAATGAGAAAAAAAGGAAAAAATTTGTTGAGCCTAATACCACCATTCACTTTGCCAACTTTCCATCCTTGATTCCCTGTTCTGACACTACTTCATAGATGCAGTGTAATTTACTATTTTTCCTTTTTACAATCTTGTCAACTCAATCCAAGCATACAAGCATACGTTTTTAGTTGTCCCCCTTTCTCTCAACTCTTTGACTTTTCCTTTATAATCTCAATGTACATCTTTTTTATTGGTTATTTTGAATTCAATTAATACTCATGTAAGCATACATTCTTGTTTTTTTCTCTTTTTGTTTTATGACACATATTTCTCAAGATTACCTTTCCCACCTCATTCAACATATTAATTCCTCCTAATAGTTTACATACTAATCACTAGCTTTTTACAAGTATTTACCTGTCTTTGATTTTCACCATATTTCATAAACTTTAGTTAGTTAGGATATGTAATTCGTTACTTCTTCTCGGTGAATGTTGCCATTTTAGTTTGCAAATTTGTTTTCTTTTGTGTTCTTTTTCGGTGTTCTGTGCTCCAAACCAAATTAAACCACTATTGTCTAATATCCACTAGGGTGGATTTCCCTTCAGTACTCGTGACTGTGGCTGGATCGTTGCTGACTGTACTGCAGAAGGTCTGAAATCTGTGATACTGTTACAGGAAAAGTGCCCATTCATCAAGGAACACATCCCCCCCAGTCGTCTCTTTGATGCTGTAAATGTGGTGAGCACAGAAAAGTAAATTTCTTCCTGAGAATCCATCTCCCCCACTTATTCTCATCTTGCCCATGCTGTGCAGAGTGACCAAAAGGGCAGAGATACTGAGGGGATAGCTGGGGGAGGGGGTTAGAGCAGAGGCAATTCATGCAGGGCAGAGAAGTGGGAAATCCTTGTCCAATGACCATTGCTAAATGGCATGGTCCTGCAATGTTTTGTTTAATGACTGTTTTGCTTAATGACATAAATTCCATTTCCAATTAGGGTAATAACCCGAGGACTACATGTAGAGATTTCCAGACAAGAAGTGGTGCTATGTTTTCTCTTAATTGTATTTTTAGGCTGCCCTGATCAATTATGACTTTAGGTGGTAAATAATAAAGCAAAACAGAAACAATAATAGCCAAATAAAAGCAGCAGTACAGATTTCCTGCAGAGACATCACTTCCATGTGGGTGAAGGAATGGGATCTCCGCTAGCTTTTCTGTGGTGAAGATCTGGGAAAAGGATGAGTTGAACCTGGAGGAATCAACAGGTGAGAGGGGGAGCCTGGGCGCCAAAGGAGGAAGCAAGCAACTTCCCTATCGGACAAGGGAAAACCCCTTGAAATCATCGGAGAAGAAATTGGCATTCATGGCCGAGCTTGAGTGGTGACAGCAGCACATGATGGAGAGAAGATAGCAACACAGCAACATCGGTGAGAATAAGTAAAACAACTAAACTAAAATGATGTAAATTCTACTAAAGATTCTTTGAGGTAGAATTTCAAAGCTTTGAAGCGAGCTGGATACAGCTCAATATTGGCAGCTATAAGGAGAGCTGAAAGCATGTGATTTGCTGTAGCAATAGAAGACTTGGAGTGATTTAAGAATGGAACGGACAAGCAGAGGAGGAGAGGGCTGTTGGAGCGATTTGGACAATAAACAGAAATTGGAGCCAGATAAATCAGTGATAACAGCAAAGAAGGAGAGAGAAATACTTTGGAATACTTGAGAGAAAATATCGGATGATTGAAGAGCGCAAAAAAAAAAAGCCTATACGAAAGAAGAGTAACACCGCCATCTAGTGGATGGTGAACTGAATAACAATATATAGGACAAATCTGCTGATGCAACATGAAAATATTTTTTTGTTGTTGTGATCTCTGAAATTGGACTAAAAAAAATCTTTTATTTTGAAAGATAACATTGAAAGAAGAAATATAAAGCTAAACTGAACTGTGGTGAGATAAAATATTGTTGAATTGTATTGAAGCATATTATAATTGGAAGAGAGAGCGTAGAGGATATATGAACTATCTGTGATACTCTGAAATTATCAACGTTATAAATAGATGACATAATATATAATAGTATATAAGAATTAAATTAAGGATCTATTAGCCTAAACATACTGTATACCTTGAGAATATAAAAAAATAATAATAGTAATATAGTGTTGAAGTAGGGGGTAGCAGTTTGTAGTTATTAAACAGACGATATAAGGTTATATACTGAATCAAATCAAGAACGTGTTAGGTTAAATATATTGAATATTGCATGAATATTGTGTGGATTGACTTACATACAAACCTGAATATATAGAAATTAAATTGTTAGATTGTAAGATTGAATGATATTGAATTGAAATGTACATGGAAGAGGGAAAGTTCAAAGATTGAGTGGAAACAGGCAGTGGGCAAAGAGAAGTATATGCTATTGTGGGAAAACATTATAAGGAAATTAAAATAAAAAATGACAAGTACAACAACAACAATTAGTAAAATGAATAGGAAGGCAGCATCCAATCCAGCATCACCAACGTCTTCACTCTCAAACCAGCATACAATTGCTTCCTTGACCTTTGTATCGCCTGGATTCAATGTTAACTGCAGTTTTTTCCTCTTAATTTCCTCTTCCAATTCTGTTCGTTTTACCCCTTGTTTATGTCTATGTGCTTTATTTATATTTATCAGTACTCCTCTCATATACGCTTTGCTTGCATCCCATACGAATTTCATAGGTGTACCTTTATTCATATTAAAAACAAAGTATTCGGTTAGCAATTTTTTACAATCATTGATATACTTTTCATATCGAAATAAGTTTTCATTCAATCTCCAAGACCTTCTTGCGTGTACCATCCCTCCCAATTCCATCCAAACTGGGTTATGATCCGAAAGGACCCTAGCCTCAATCTTTGTCTTCTTCACCCTAGAAAGCAAATCATTAGTGATTATTATGAAATCAATCCTAGAAAAGGATTGATGTCTATCAGAAAAGAAGGTAAAATCGTATTCCTTTGCATTTCTTTCTTGCCAGATATCTCTCAGTTCAAAATCATCCATCATGTCAAAAAAGGATTTAGGTAGCTTTGCTCGCATCTTAGTATTTGGGCGAGAAATCTTCTTATCTCTCTTGGTATCTATAACACCATTCCAGTCATCCAATAGTATACAAGTCCTATAATCCCACTGTACTAATTTAGCATGAAGATTTCTATAGAATCCGACTTGCTGTTGATTAGGAGCATAAATTCTTAAAAGCAATGTCTTTTTTCCCTTCTAGGATTAGATCTAACGCGATGTATCTTCCATAGGGATCTGCTTCAATTAATTCAGCTTTCATATCTTTTCTTAAGTATACAACTATACCATTTTTCTTTTCCATAGCAGAAGCTACAAAATGTTGACCAAGTCTTGGGTTAATCAGATATTTTTGATCGGTTGATTTAATATGAGTTTCTTGCAAACAAATTATGTCATTCTTAAACTGTTTAAGATAGTGAAATATTTTCTTTCTCTTCTGTGGAGAATTCAATCCATTGACATTCCATGTTAAAATCTTAGTTGTCATCTTTGGTTACCTGAAGCTATTTTAGAGCCTCCTGCATGGCCTGTTTAACCTTTGGCTTAGCTCCTCCCACTGCTTCTGGACTTGTTGCTGTAGCTCCTTGATCGATGGCAGGTGATTGTTGAGGTTGTTGCCTTTTAGCTTGTTGCTCCATTCGTCTAGTAATCATACGGCTAGGTCTTTGTTCCATAACACCTTGTGCTTCTAGGAGAGAGAGATGATCCATCTTATCTGGTAGTTGTGTGGTTTGCTGTCTGTCTTGTCCTTCTTGTGATCTTTCTCCGGGTCCAGATGGTGCAGGATGTTCAGCCTTCAAAATATTATAGTAAAAATCTCGGGCTTTCCATACGGAGTTGAGACAATATCTTTGCCTATCAAATGTAAGTATAATGCCAAATGGTGCGTCCCATCTGTACTGTATCTGACGGTTTCTAAGTTCTTCAACTAAAAAAGCATAATCTCTCCAGGCTCTTAGCATTTGAGGTGGTATCTCTTTCAAAACAGTCAGGTCTTGACCCCCAATTTGGAGCTTAGTGTTATAAGACTCTTGTAATATCGTGTTTCTGAGCTCTCTTGTAGTGAAGTATATAACAATGTCTCGAGGGAGCTGCTTCTGCTTTGCGACCCAGGAGTTAACACGATAAACTTTATCGATTTGCCAGTCAAACTTAACCCCGGGTCTTCCCACCAGACTATCAAAAGCTTCTGAAAGAATCTGTTTCAGGTTTTCCTGCTTTTCTTCACGTAACCCCCTTACTCTTAATGCCAGTTCCATTTGCCTGTACTGTATCATAATAATTTCTTTTTCAGCATTTTCAACTTTTTGTTGCACCACCTCTGTTTTCAATGTCAAGTTTATATTAGCTTCATTAAGATCCTCTAGACTATCTTCAATTCCGGAAACATGTTCTGTCAGTACAGTTACAAGCCCCAGCATATCATCTCTAATTTTAGCAACCCTGACATCAATTTTATCATACAACTCCTCTTTAAGTTCTTTATCTCCTCTTTTATCTCCTCTTTTATTTCCTCTTTAAAATCTTTAAGTTTGTCTTCCACTTTAATTGTCTGAGTGTTGAGAGCCTCATTTAATTCCCTCAAGAAAAATTCTTTTGTTAGCAAATCTCCAGTAGGGGGCATGGAGAGCGGAGGCTGCAACTTTGTGCTAAGTATTGGCGATGTGCTTCTGGGGGCTGAGGGAGGGGGTTTCAAATTAGGATTTGGTTTTGAGGCCATTCCAAGTTTTATCTTCAAACAATTAGTAAACTCTACTCGCCCACTGTACAGCTATGGAAAAAGGTACTAAATCTCCCCTTTATTTTGAAATTTATGAGGCTCCATAGGACTTTGCAAAAGGTTTCAGAAGATAAACATTGTAGCGAAACAGTTCAGCATACTCATTGCCATTTTAAGTGTCTTTATATAAGCAGAGTTAACGGAAGAAAGAAAGTCTTGTAAAAGTGAAACTAATTAGTAAAACTCTGCTGGCTGCTGTGAGGCAAAGTAATAAATCACTCCCTTCCTTTGAAGTTTTAAAGCTCTGTAGAACTTAACAAAGAGATTAAGAAAATAATCATTGTTACGGAAGAAGTCAGCAGGCTCATCGCCATTTTAAATGCCTCTTTAAATAGCTAGATTAACAGAAGAAGATCTTGTAAGAATGAAGCTAGGATTTGAGTAAACAATTTAAGTTCTCGCAAACGAGTCCAGCTCGTATTAAAATCAAATAGTTCAAGCCTTGTTCTGAGTGGGAGAATGCTTACTTCATGCTGCAAGGCAGCTGGAGATTCCCAGCATGGATACAGTTCTGCCTTCGGCTGGGCCCCCTCTCTCCGCAGACACAGAATCTGCAAAGATCAAAAGGCACTTGCACAGCAGAACTAATCCTCTTCCCTTCTTGCCCAAAGAGTAAGATACCTGTCAGACGTCTGATAGACGATCGTCTAAACAGATAGCGCGACCAGGAACTCGTGAGCAGCTATGTTAAGCTGCTTCCATCAGTAAGCCCGCCCAGGAAGTCAAACCAGCATACAATTGAGAGCACACTGGGTCTAGAGAAAGCGAGCTCAACAATGAACCTTCAGTGTACGCAAGATGCATTAGCAATGATACAAGAAACAATGCTGAAAACACAAGAAACAATTACAAAAACAAAAGAAACAATTACAAAAACACAAGAAACAATTACAAAAAACCACGAAGAAACTAGGAGAAATCATGAAGAAATTAAACTAGAAATGGGAGAAATGAAGAGAGATTAGAATAGATGATACAATAGGGAAAATACAAAGCGAAATAACAAAAAATGGACAAAAAATTCAAAAAGTAGAAACAAAGGTAGAAAAAACAGAGAAGAGAATAGAGATTGTAGATTAGAAGCTGACTACACTAAACAGACAATTAGGGAAAAAATAGTGTTTTTGGAACTTGAAAAAGCTGGCTTCTTTCTCCGCTTTCAAAATATAGTAGAAGAAAAGGAGGAGGATTTAGAGGAAACAATCACAGAGATTGTTGCGAACATATTACAAAATAACAAACAAGAAACAAGAAGGGACATAGACGAGGTGTATGAAATCCACACAAATTATGCTAGGAGACACAGACTCCCACTTTACTAGAAAATCGGTAAGAGATGAAGTATATAAGAAAGTGAGAGAAGAACAAATAACATATAAAGGAAGAGAGATACAAATCCTGAGACAAATCCCGAAAATAGTGAGAGACCAGAGAAGGCAATATGTTCCTTACACAACAACTAATAAAGTACAATGTAATGTTCAGATGACTCACACCAGAGGGAGTGATGATTACCTGGCAGGATAAAAGATATAAAATAGACACAGTTGAGAAAGCATATGAGTTCTTTGAACATCATTTCACCGCTGAGGAAGAACAAGAAAGTAAAGAGGAACCAGAGAGTAGAAGTCAAGAACAACAGTCAGTTGAAAACAGAGGAAGAAAGAGAACAAGAACAAAGAAGAAGACAGGAAAGAGAACAAATAGAACAAGAAGGTAGTAAAATAGGAATAGAGACAAGAAACGCAAGGAAACTAAGGGCGGCATACAAATAACACAATGGAACAAGAAATTAAGTTACTCTCACTAAAAATAAATGGATTAAACTCACTGGAAAAAAGAAGGCAAACTTGACTAGATTACAAAAAATGAATATGGACATAGTATGCCTTCAAGAGGTCCATATTAAAAAGCAATATAACAAACTACTAGAATATCCAAAGTTAGGAAAATTATTTGCAACATTAGCACAAAAAAGGAGGAATTGCAATATATATAAAAGAATGGATAAATGCAAAAAAAAAATGCAGATGAAGAGGGGAGGATTTTAATGATAGAAATAAAAACAGAACAAAGAAAAATTCTTCTCACAGCAATATACGCCCCAAATAAAAACCCAAAAGAATTTTATAAGAAGATCCACCAAAAAATAATAGAAATAGTATATGATATATGTCTAATTGGCGACTTCAAAGCTATAACATATATCAACGATGGCTCACGAAAAAACTAAAAGAGAAAGACGAATCTGAATATTACTCCGTATGGGATTTATTGGCTAGAGGAAAGGAGGGGAAAAGCAGGAAAGCAAAAAAGAAAGGAAGAAAGATGAACAAAACAATAGACAACTACAAAACCGGAAAAGGATTAAAAGATTGAAATATGAGATAGACTATAGCAAATAAATATTACACAAAATGATGTAAATGTACTAAAAACTGTTATACATAGAATATATAGAATATTACATATAGAATGAAAAAAATGTATGAAATAAAGTAAATGCACAAATATATAAAATCAGTTATAAAAGATTTAATATATTATATACTAGCTGTACCCGGCCATGCGTTGCTGTGACCCAGTTTGGGCGTAGTGGGGCAGCGGGTGGGTGCTGCCGTTGGTCAGGACTCGGGGCTGCTGGGCCGGGCGAGGCTGGTTGGGGGAGATGGTGCCGGGGCCTCGTGGACGTTGTTGAGCATCTTCTCGGAGGAGCTGCGCTCGGGCTTCCCCAAGTCGGTGGCTCAGGAGATTGAGATGTCTAGGATCTCGGAGGAGGAGAAGTCCTTGGTGTGCCGCCTCACGGGGCACCCAGAGGCTGCCCCAGCCCCACTGCACCTCAGGCTGCCACCGCTGCCACCACCCCTTCAAAACCGCCTTGGCGAGGCCGTAGCTGGCTCGCTGTGAGGTGGGGTGGAAAGTGCGTGCAGCTAGGTCCGCCTCGCCTCCTCTGGAGCTCCACTGGGCTGGCCTGGGGTAGGCCGGCTTAAGGACGGGGAGAGGCGGCCGAGGGATGGCGTAGGTGGCACCCCGCCACAGACAGCAAAGGCCCGGCGGGAGGGGAGGGAGAGGCCAAAGGGTTTCGGCTCCCCTTGGCGGAAATGGCCAAAGCTCGTCAGAGGAGGGGCGGAAAGGGGAAAGGGTGTGGCCGCAGCCCAGCAACACATATAAAGGGACCGTCGGGGTGAAGCTGGAGAGAGGCCGAATTGTTCCGAATATACTATACTCACTAAATGAACGCTATGATAAACGACACTGCTCAATTCCAATGCAATGTCACACAAAATAATTAAATCAAAATGAAAATAAATCGAAATCTATGAAAATTCAATATAACAATGCAATCGGAAACATTGAAATGGAATCATGAAATATTTAGTATAGCATGTGTTGCTGTCACGTCCACTAGATGGCGCTGGAAACATTGAAATGGAATCATGAAATATTTAGTATAGCGTGTGTTGCTTTTACATCCATCAGATGGCGCTGGAAACATTGAAATGGAATAATGAAATATTTAGTATAGCGTGTGTTCTTTTACGTCCACCAGATGGCATTGATTTTCAAAATTTTTTTTTTTACAAAAAATAATGTTTTTACTTGTCACAGGTGTGACATCTATGTAATATACGTATATAATATACGCCATTCGAATGCAACATTGTGTCAAAATTTCAAAGCAATCGGTGAAGCACTTTCGGAGATTAGCAATTTTGAACAAACAATCATTATATTTTTATTTATATAGATTATACAAAACAACATAAATGTAGTAAAAACTGCTATACATAGAACATATAGAATATTATATATAGTCATAGTTATAAAAGATTTATTTGTATAGATAAAACAGACATAGATAGGTAAAAAATGTAATGTGTTGCAAAGATGTAAAGTTTGTAGAAACAATTTTTTTTTTTTAAAAAAAGCAGCAGTACAAGGTGTGCCCACAAACAATAAGTTAGACTGAATTCACACCTTGTGATTTTCAGGGAAGTATGGGGCTGAATATACATCTAGATCAGCGGTTCTCAACCTGTAGGTCGCGACCCCTTTGGTGGTCGAACAACCTTTTCACAGGGGTCACCAAGGAGCCTCATGCAGAGAGGCTGGTAAGAAGCTGGCCCGAAGGACAGGAGCGGCTCGGGTTCCCCGCGTGGCGGAAGGAGAGGTGCCAGAAGACTGACAGGCTTCCCAGCAGGCATTTTTCAGCAATTGTTCCTGCCCGGGAGCTCCTACAGAGCGCAAACCTTCACTGGGGTTGAGCTGCATCAAAGTGGGAGGCTTGGACAGTGAGAAGGGCAACGGCTGAGGAGAGGCTGCGACGGTGGCCAAGTTTCTACCTGACATCGCTCCCCCCCCCCCCCCCCCCGGCACAGGCCTGGCTCTGCTGAGCTGGCTCTGCTTAGTTCTGCCAGGATCTGAGGGGGAAATTGTTAGCTGCTCATCTCTAGCACGAGCGCAAGCAAAATACCCTCCTGGGCCAGGATCAAGGTGGCGGGGACAACAATTCTTCTCCCGCTGTAGCCACTGTGCAATGAGGTGAGTAACTGGGTACGAAGCACAGGGGAGCCACGCTGCGCAGGAGACTCCTCAGCGCCAGACTCAGGTCGGTGTGAGCCACTGTCCCCTTTGTGTTGGCTCAGGAAGGAGGGGAATGGGGAGCAGCAGCAGCTGGTTGGGTGCAGGGAGGGAAGAGCTCCAGTTCTCCTGTGCTGCACAGGGTTCTCCTTGCGCAGGGTTCTGGAACTCTTCCCTCTCTGCATCCAGAAGTGGCTGCTCCGGTTCTTTCCTGAGCCAACACGAAGGGGACCTGGCACTGAGGAGTCTGGCGCTGAGGAGTCTCCTGCACAGCGTGACTCTCCTGCGCAGCACAACTAGCTACTCACTTCTCAGTGGCGGCAGCGGAAGGAGTCACTGTCCCCGCCGCCATGATCCCGGCCCAGGAGGGTATTTTGCTTGCACATGCAAGAAAGAGATGAAAGAGAAAAGGGGAGATAGAGAGAGAGAGAAATGAAAGAGCTGGAAGGAGAGAATGGAAAGAGGGAAAATAGAGGGGAACAAATTAAAGAGAGAAGGGGGAGAGGGAGAAAGAAATAAAAGAGCTGAAGGGAGAGAATGAGAGAGAGGGAAAAGAGAGGAAAACAAATCAAGGGGAAAGGAAGAGAAAAGAAAGAAAGAAAGAAAGAAAGAAAGAAAGAAAGAAAGAAAGAAAGAAAGACTAACTTTCTCAGACCTAAGACGAAAGCAATAGCAAGCTAGATCTCTTGCCAAGAAAACTGCAGTTTGCCAGAAGGCACAAATTGGAAGCAGGTCTGATATTTTTAAAAGAAAATAAAAGAGGTGGTGAAAAAATGCATCTGAAAATAAGATTATTTATAATTTAGATAACGTATTATATTGTCAAATAAAATCAAAATATATATCCTATTGCTGTTAGTACAATCTTGCCAGTTTCTATCAACGTAGAGTTCACTATGAAAAGATTACAGAGAAGCAATTTCCTACAATTAATAACTTTATTTTGGATTTGCTATCATGTTCAATGAGAAAGAAAGAAAAAGAAAGAGGGAAAGGAAAGGAAGGAAGAAGAGAAAGGAAGAGGAAAAATAGAGTAAAACAGAAATGAGAGGGAGGGGGAGAGAAGAGAGAGAGACCCTATTCCCACAGAAAATACTGAGCCATGAAACCTGGGTAGGCCTTTCGGGGGGGATGTCATGTGACTGGGTGCGAGTGATGTTGAGTTGGCTCTTTGAGTGTTTAAGATTGCCGACCCCTGTGCTACACCATGCTTCAAGACAAAATTTCATTTATTTGTAATTAGAAATAAATATTTCACAATATATAATTACATATTGATTTTGTGATTAATCACTATGCTTTAATTATGTTCAATTTATAGCAATAAAAATACATCCTGCATATCAGATATTTACATTACGGTTCATAACAGTAGCAAAATTATAGTTACATAGTAGCAACGAAAATAATTTTATGGTTGGGGGTCACCACAACATGAGGAACTGTATTAAAGAGTTGCAGCATTAGGAAGTTTGGGAACCACTGATTTAGATGGAGTGATGGCTCCATTAGAGACGATTTTCAAGGCAGATAAAGTCTGAACATTTTTGCAGCTTCCTGAAGACTCCTCTTTGACCAAGTCAGATTGTTCTTTGTCCTCTCTCTCTCTTTAGCTGCTAAACATGCAGAATGCGGATGGTGGCTTTTCAACCTATGAAACTATGCGTGGGGGCTGGTTGCTGGAGCTGTTGAATCCTTCAGAGGTATTTGGTAAGAGTGAAAACTTATATGGCTTCTTTACTTTCTCTAGAAGGCCTTCAGTTCCTTTTCTGGACAATTCATGTCAGTCTCTGCTACGGTTTATTCTGTCCAAGGGATGGTTGCCTTTATAGAATAAAGATGGGTTGAATCTACCGACCCCCCTCACTTTCCCAGTGCTCAGCAGTTTTCTTGCCTTCACCATGTAAAACGTGCCAGAATTTCACTGGAAGAAAGAAAAGTACCGTATTCTTCTAACTATAACATGCTCTGAAGTATAAGACGCACCTAGCTTTTGGGGAGAAAAAAAAAGGGGAAAAATCTGCCTCTGCCTCCCAGCAATTTGCCTCCTAGCAACAAACAGGAAACAGTACAGACGATATACACTGTTTGTGGTGTTATATTTCAGACTATACTTCTATAGATGCTGTTAAAATTGATGTGGCTTTCTGGAAGTATACATTATTCTCTGCTATTTAAAAAAAGATACAATAGCATTGGGCCTCTTCAGATCAAGCATTTATTTTAAAAAGCTTCTTCATTTTGTTAAGTCGTCTAGAACAATAATAAAGTAGTCTTTAAAAAATAAGTCTAATAATTTGAACATTCTATAGGCATTTATAGTGTTGATTTGCCTCCTTGCAGCAAACAGCCTGATTAGCAAAAGAAAAAAAAAACTGCCTTTGCCTCCCAGCAATTTGCCTCCTGCAGCAAACAGCAAGTTTCACTTTCAATTTCAGTTTAAGCATGGCCCTCCCGATCATCAGCTGTTTCAGGCTGCAGGGATTGCCACAGCCTATTGCAGCCTCCGCAAACCCCATTTCCCCCATTTGCTGCAAGGAGGTAAATTGCTGGGAGGCAGAGGCCAAAGGGTGGTGGGTGGGGCTACATTCAGTGTATAAGACGCACCACATTTTCACCCTTTTTAGGGGGGGGAAAGGTGCATCTTATACTCTGAAAAACATGGTATATTCCGCATCCAACATCCAGATAATTCTGACCTACTTGTTGCTGTGTGGTGTTTAGGTGATATCATGGTTGACTATACATATGTGGAATGTACCTCAGCTGTAATGCAGGCGCTGAAGCATTTCCACAAGTGCTTCCCGGAACACAGAACCCTGGAAATCAGGTAAACAAAGGCGAGTGAGGGTAGAAGGAAAGACTCTTTCAGAGTTTACTTTTATTTTACTTTATTTTATTTTACTGGACCTTCTTTTTGAGAAAGTCTGCTAAAGGACAAACTGCAGAATCAGGGCAGGGGAGGAAATAGATCATGATTCCTTAAGGGGAGAGAAAATCTTGATAGCTTAGGAAGGAGAGAACAGAGAGTGGAAATGTTGAAATGGTTTCCCATTGTGTTCTCCTTTTTATTTAGAGAGATACTGCAAAAGGGCTTGAGGTATTGTCAGAAAAAGCAGAGAGCTGATGGGTCATGGGAAGGGTGAGTATCTTCTAAATAAATACAGCTTGACAGTTTTAGGGCTTTCTATTCCAGACATTTCTTTGGATTGGAAAATGTGTCATTGCAAATAGGGAGATCCCTGGTTTGTTTCACAGATCCTGTTTTCTCACTTGTTGGTTTGCAGTCAGTGGCCCTTTGTAATTGTAGCAGAAGGTTACCCACTGTGAACCTGGAAGATCCCTCCTGTTTCTGGCAGGCACATCTCCATCTCTTTCTCTCTCCGTCTCTCTCTCTCTCTCTCTCTCACATTGCTGCAGAGAATGAACAACAGACAGCCCAGTATTTTACCCTCCCTTCCCTTCTGCCCTGAGCAGTCTGCATTGGCTGACTGATTTCTTTTCCTTTTTAGAAGCTGGGGTGTGTGCTTCACTTATGGCACATGGTTTGGATTGGAAGCACATGCTTGTATGCAGCGGACCTACTGTGGCAGGTGAGTCACCTCCTTTCTCCTTTCATTTCTGGTTAGGAGGAAAGATTGGCAGTGGAAGAAACTTCTCATGAGCACTTTAGGATAAAATCTTTTTCCTTGCTCTTCCAATCACTCTTTTGGTTGGCAAGGGTGGCTCTGAATTTCCATCCTTTTGCCTTTCTTCTCCTAGAGTGGCCTGTCAGGCAGTGTCCCGGGCTTGTGAGTTCTTAGTCTCCAAGCAAATGGAGGATGGTGGTTGGGGAGAGGACTTTGAGTCTTGTGAACAACGCAGATATGTCCAGAGCATTGCATCGCAGATCCACAACACCTGTTGGGCTCTCTTGGGACTCATGGCTGCTAGGTAAGAGCTTGCAGGATCCACTGCCTTTGGGGGTTGGTGGCTTCCCACAGAGGGAAGGGAGAAAGAAAGAAGTAAGGGAGGGAGGGAGGGAAAACAGCACAGCAATTTAGGGCTAGAAGGTCATCTAGTCCAACTCCCTGCTGCAACAGGAAACCTTACATTGTCTGGATTATTTTGGTGCCAGAAAAATTGCCAGAAAGGAGAAGGAACTAGGACAAGGCTGCCATGCAGAGGAAAGCAGAGATAGTCCTTGACTTATGACTACAATTGAGCCCATAATTTTGGTTGCTAAGTAAGAGTGTTGTTAAGTGAGCTTCACCACATTTTACCCAAGCCATGACATCTCCTGGTGAGTGACATCAAGTTGGCCACACCCACACAGTCACAGGACCGCTAAGCCAAACCCACAAAATAGGCCACACCCACAAAATAGGTAGGAATTTTGTTTCAAACCCACCACTGGTCCACACAACCAATGTTCCCTCTAATTTTTTTTCCGTGTGAGCGGAAAAGTATAGTGCTTGAGCAGCACATTTTCATACCTGAGCACCTGGATTTTTTCCATAGATGTCACCCAAGACAACGAACTTAGTGTTATTTGAAACTCAATTCTACCATGTAAATATCCATTAAGTAACGAAATCTCCCTATACAGGTAGTCCTCAATCTACGACCATCATTGAGCCCAAAGTTTCTATTGCTAAGGGAGACATTTGTTAAGTGAGTTTTGCCCCATTTTACAACCTTTCTTGCTACAGTTAAGTGAATCACTGCGGTTAAATCAGTAACCTGGTTGTTAAGTCAGTCTGACTTTCCTACTGACTTTCCTTGGCAGATGGTTGCAAAAGGTGACCCCAGGACACTGCAACCGTCATAAATATGAGGCAGTTGCCAAAGATCCAAATTTTGATCATTTGACCATGGGGATGCTGCAATGATCATGTGTGAAGAACAGCTGTAATTCACTTTTTTCAGTGCTGATGTAGCTTTAGTCATTAAGTGAACTGTTGTAAGTTAAGGACTATACTTTCCCCCTTACTATCCAATAGTCTGCAGTGATATTAGCAAGTTATGAATAAATTACCAACTGATATAGATTAGCAATTGGAGCACTTAAAGAAGCAAACAAAGAGGGGAGAGGAAGGGAGGGAGGAAGGAAAGAAGGGAGAGGGAGAGAGAGACAGAGACAGAGGGAGAGACAAAAAAGAAAAGAGGAGAAAGAGAAAGAGAAAGGGGAGTGGAGGGTGGGAGGATAAGAAAAAGAGGCAGAAAAAAGAAAGAGAGAGAAAGAGGAAAGGAAGAAAGAAGGAAGGAAGAAAAGAAAAAAGGAAGAAAGAAAAGAGGAGAGGAGAGAAGAGAAGGAATAGAGGCCAAAAAAGCAAACAAGGAAAAGTAGGGAAAAAACTTTCACTGGAAAACACTATTTTTCCATCAGTGCAAAACTTTCCTAAACAAGGTTAATTTTCTGGATTTTGACTTTCCGGTCCATATGGACCAAGAAGCCTTTATTTTCTTTTTCTAAAATCAAAATCTGCAGAGCACCAGCTCAACTCCCCCTTCCTGCGAAAAAAGTGGCTGTGTCTTGAGGGTAGTTTTGAACCAGGTCTCTTAAATCCTAGTCCAGCGCCTTAACTATTAAGCCCCTCAAGGAATGTGTAAAATAGCCCTTCCTAGGGCTTCCGCCTGTTTTTTGTCAGAAGTAAACTCTGGTAACAAATGGGGAATTATAATAACCCCAATCAATTTTGCTTTCTGTAAACTGTGTCTCAAATTATTAAAATGTCACTGCCTGTTTTATAATTTCAATAAAATTGTTAGAGACACATGATTCTTTCTAGCATGATTTCATACAAAAGCATTTTAAAGGTTTTAATGTGTTATTGAGAATAAATAAAGATTAACATTAGGCATAGAATTATAAAGTGTGAGTGGATTAAAATAGAATTCAACTATTATCACAGTCCCTTCCTACCACTGTATGGCTCCAAGGTGCTAAGGCACCCTCATGTATTGTAGATCCAAAATGAAAGTCTCTAAGAATATGGCTTATTGTGAGGGGTATTTTTTTCTCTTAAGTTTTTTAAAATTAAAATGTCCTAATTGGTGCGTAAAATATGTTGCAAAGCAAGTCTCCAGCTTCTTCATTTCTGCATTCTGAAATATTGTATCCTGTGTGAATGCTATTCATAACGTTGGTTTTATTCCTGAATATCTAGTAAATAAGCTTATATTTCTCCTATATTCTGAAGTTATACCAATCTTCTTGTGTTTTAATTTCAGACATAACATTTTTGTCTCTGATTGCATTGAAAAACAGAAGAAACAGATAATGTTAGAAAACTTGGGAGTCCCTATTCGGGCGGGGGGGGGGAGACGATGCCGCTGCGTCTCCCTCGGGGCGGCGCTGATGTCTCTCTTGTGGGGCGGGGGGTTGCGGTGAGTTCCTGGAAGCGAGGAGGTGGGGGGGGAGATAGCCAGAGTCCGCGTTTGGCTCTTTATCCCTGCCTCCAGGCTCCAGCTCTTTCCCCAGAAGGAAACGCCTTCCTTCCTTACGCTGAGCCTTGTTTAAAGGCTGCGGTTTTGAGCTCAGGCGAGATGGGAACAAAGGGGGGGGGTTTGCACAGAGCTTCTTCAGCTCTGACAGGATTGTGGGGAATGGGAGGATTTCTATGCCTTGCGGACAGCTGGGCATTTGCATCCCCCACTTCCTAACTCCTCACTGTTGCAGCCACTGCTGGTCCAACACGATTTTCCTCCCCTGGGATGGCAGCGGAGCCCCGGGGCTGCTTCTTCTGCGTCCGCTGGACTGTGGGGCTGGGAAGGGGGCGGGAAGAGCGGCGGGGCTGGCTGTGGCCGGTGGTGGCAGGCTGGTTCGCTTCCTCCTCCTCCAACAGGCAACAGCACTGCCGGATCCAGTTGTAGCTGGCCGCCTGCAAAACGTTTCCTTTACAGAGTTTCTCTGCGCGGCAGATAGAAATTCTGCGCGGGGCTTTCTTGCAAGGTGCGCGGCCGCGCAAGCGCGCACCTTAGAGGGAACAGTGCACACAACCACTTCCAATATAGGTGTTGTAACTGATTGTGCAAAACAGTATCCTTAGGATGTCTCACATCCACATTCAATTTTCTATCGTTTCAAATAAAGCATGCTGAGCTGTGAATAGAGTCTATCTGAAGACCTATTATACACCACAAGACCCTTCAGCAATGCCCTCAGTCACCTTAAATGTTTGCCGTGAATTGGGTAATTAATCACAGGTCTCTAATGGAAATTCTAACAAGAGATTGGACTGGATTTTTGTGCTTGGGGTACTGTAGCACATGGAAAAAGAGCTTTTCTGAACATAGATGTTTTCTCTGCTACCTTTTGTTTCTCTAAATTTAACTGCAAGTTAAGTTCCCTGAATCTGCTTGTAGCAGTTTTATAGGGAGCAAGTGGAGGAGAAGGGGAAGATGGTGATTTCTATCCTGCCTTTATAATGTGCATTCAAGGCAATACACATTATGCTCTGACCTCCTCCTCTTGTCCTCTGTGGGATGAATTAGATTGGGAAAGAGTGACTGGCCCAGAGTCATCTAGCCAGCTTTCATGATTAATGGAGCACTAGAACCTACTAGCTTCTAGTTTCTGTCCAGCCTCTTAAATACTACATCTGATTGGTTCATTTTGCTTTGCAGGTATCCAGATGTTGGAGTTCTGGAAAAGGGAATTAAACTATTGATTGAGAAACAGCTGCCTAATGGGGACTGGCCCCAGGTAAAATGTCTCTTTTTTCAGTTTACCTGTCTTTTGCTTAAAAGCATTGTGCCTCAATTACTTAGCCCTTATAATCCTTCTCCCTGGATTTTTCAGCATCAAAAATGTTCCTTTTCTGTTGCTCTGTAGGATTTACTGATATGTTTTTACTTATCTTCTGCATGCCCTACCAGCTAAGTGGTATATTCTTTCCCACTCTTAGGCTACTCTTGAGGAACTGCCATGCCAACAGTTTTTAATGCTTAAAAGGCTTAGTTCTCAAAGTCCTCTTCTCAGCTTAGGTCCTTTTATCCGGCGTGCAGAGCCAATAAGCCACACCAGATAGATGGAAAGCAATAAGACTTTTATTTGCAAAAAAAAAAAAAAAAAAAGATTGCCAAGAAGCAAGTTCCAAAATGGCCACATCCCTGCTTACAGTGGATTCCCATTTATGCAGGTTTGAAAATCATACATTGCCATGAACCAGTCACAGAAACATTACTGTAAACCAATCATTAAAAGTAACATCATGCACACATTTCAGAAGTAACATAATTCAATCAAAACCTACAAGGTTTGCTAAGACTTTTATCTTATCAATAATATTCCTACACTAAAAGAATTCCTGAGAACTTGGTACTTTGACCTTGTCCATCATCTTAATGGACAGCCATTCTTGAGCAGGAAGGCAGATGGTCTGGCTTCCATCTATTGCTATTTTCCCTGCCTAACAAAGCAGCTCAGTCAGTGGATAACCACACCATCCCCAAAGCTATTACTATATGCTAAATAATGATTAATATATGAATTAAAATACATTAAAGTGGGTTGTCCCCGAACTCTCATGAAGTTGCTGACATGCTTAAATATGGATGGAAAACAAAAAGCATCTGCCACTACTGCCTTGTACTTTGCAATAATATCATGAGTTCAGTTTTGATTTATTCTGATACCCTTCTTGGTTAAGTCCATTTCAACAGCAGCAAGTCCCTCCTTTTTGAATTCCTAAATTATCCTCAAAATATGCAGACTTTTTATTCTTTTGATATACAAGGCAAGTCAACTTGTTAGAAGCTTCCCGTATGTGGTCATGTATGTTAGGGGCAGGTGACTCACGTTTTATTTTCCTTTCCTGCAGGATCTTTTGGGCTATGAAATGCACAGGAAAGATGAGAGGGAAGCTTTACATTTTGTTTCTTGTTTTGCTTACAGGAGAATAATGCAGGTGTATTTAACAAGACTTGTGCTATCAGCTACAGCTCCTATCGAAATGTCTTCCCCGTCTGGACCCTGGGGCGCTTTTCTTCCCTATATCCTGACAGTCCCCTTTCAGGCAAATGCTCAACAAAGGCAATAAGAAACGGGAGGAAAGAACTGGCTGCAGAAATGACCAACAGGCATAGTTTAGGATTTGCTGCTTCGTTGTAACAATCTTGAAGTCTGTCTGAGGTTCTTTTTGAGGCAGTAACTTGAGGCCAGTCAAAGGGACTCTTTTCCAAGGAACCGGTGAAGAGAGAAGTCAGTGAAAACCTGCTGCTGCCCTGTTGGTTGTTGCTCCTTATAAAGTGTCTCTAAATTCTGCTACATTTGGAAGAAAAAAGCCCTTATCTGGCAAAGACAAACACATCTGAGGAAAAATGTAAATATGGAGTCTTGAAGACTTGTGGAACTTTGTTCTTCTGACTGTTGAAGCTCCCCTCTCTTAAGTAGAAATAAGGGTTCCACCACAAAACCGCGGTAGACTAAAGCGCGTGTGACTAAAGCGCGGTGACAAAACCACACCTTCAAAACCGCGCGACAACAGCGCGCCGACAGAAGCGTGCTGTAACATAGCCCTAAAAATAACCCTAAACCTAACGCTAAACCTACCCTAAACCTAGCCCTAAACCTTACCTTAAGTTAAATCGCGCTTCTGTTGGCACGCTTTTGTCGGCGCGCTGTTGTGGGCGCGCTTTTGACATCGAGGTTTTAGCCCCGTGGTGTTGTCGGCGCACTTTTGACGTTCGCGGTTATGTCGTGCCACGGAAATAAGAGGAAAAACATTAACCACCTTTATTCTGTCCAGTCATTGATATGCCCTACTTGTGCATAACCCTAACCCTAAGATTTTTTTCCTCCTTCTTTCTTTTTTTAATATTTCTTAAGATATCCCTACTTCCTTTTGCTACTTTCTTTCATCAATTTATCTATATTTCATCGCTGTGCACTATTTCTCTCCCCCTTGAAGAATTGGTTTTATTAAGACCCTTATTTAAAAAAATGAATTCTTTTTATATGCTTGTCTTTTGTATATATGATCCAAGTTTTCTGACTTTTCATTCATCATAGATTTGCTTTAATAAACAATAATTTTAAAAATGTTTGTAATCTTTGATGTCCTTAATTTTGGTTTTCAAGCTTTCCTCAGTTCTCTGAGGTCATTATCAAAAGGATCATATTTGCATACAGCATTCAAAATATAATAAACACTTTGTTTGCATAAACAGGAATTATCCAAATAACATTGGCTTTCAGACTAATCCCCAGCCTGACTTAGTGCAAATAGTTGTGTAATTTACCTAGGCTAAAAACCAAGAATTTCTATACTTGTATAGGCTATTTTATATTAGGGAATATAAATAGCATTAGGGAAATATGATCTGGTTCATCCATAGTTTTTATATGTAGTAATAAAAAGTATAGGTTTTAGAAAAATTAAAAGATGACGGGTGATATGATTTTTTTCTTCTTTCCTTAAATATGGATTTCTTTCATTTTTTAAAGGGAATGCTTATTTTTCCTGAGTCATGTGGGGTTCTCCAATAGATCAAACATACATGCATGCATACATACCAGGGGTGGGTTTCAGCTGTATGGGCCAGCACGGAGGTTCTATGATTTGTGATTCTCTTCCATTTGCAGAGCTTAAGCCGAAGCAGAGATCCTATAGAATACTGAGAGAAATGAGTGTATGAAAGGTTTCAAGTTAGAGACTTAGCACTATTGAAGTTTTATGTGCACTGAAAAATAATAAACTTTCTTCCCAAGAAAAAGAAAGAAAGAAAGAGAGAGAGACAGAGATGAAAGAAAGAAAAAGGGAGAGAGAGACAAAAGGAAGGAAGAAAAGAAAGAAAGAAAAAGAAAGAAAAAAGAAAGTAAAAGAAAGAAAAAAGAAAAACAACTTATGACCACAATTGAGGCCAAAATTTTGGTTGCTAAGCAAGAGCATTGTTGAATTGAATTCAATTGAATTGAATTTATTGCATTTATATGCTGCCCTTTTCCCCGAAGGGGACTCAGGGCGGCTCACAATCCAAGTCAGGGAAGGGGGTACAGATAAGGGATAAAAAAGACGAAAAGAACAATACATAATTTAAAAGCACACAATAACCATACCATTCGAGAAGGGGGGCAAAAACTCATGTCGGAACAGCCAGGTTTTAAGGGCTTTGCGGAAGGCCTGGAGGGTGGTGAGGGTTCGAATCTCCATGGGGAGCTCGTTCCAGAGGGTCGGAGCAGCCACAGAGAAGGCTCTCCTCCAGGTAGTCGTCAGTCGGCATTGGCCGGCGGGTGGAATTCGGAGGAGGCCTAATCTGTGGGATCTAATCGGTCTATTGGAGGTAATTGGCAGCAGGCGGTCTTTCAAGTACCCAGGTCCAATATCATGAAGGGCTTTATAAGTGACGACTAGCGCCTTGAAGCGTATCCGAAGACCAATGGGCAGCCAGTGCAGCTTGCGGAGGATAGGTGTTACGTGGGTAAACCGAGGTGCACCCAAGATTGCTCGCACGGCTGCATTCTGGACAAGCTGAAGTCTCCGAATGCTCTTCAAGGGCTGCCCCATGTACAGCACGTTGCAGTAGTGAGACTAGGTTACCACCTAATCGGTTGACTTCACCCCAAGATGCTATAAAATCAGATAAGCATGTAAAAATGTAATTGTCTTACCCTTATAATGGGCTTACAAATACAACTTCAGGTAGCCCTTGACTTACGACTAGAATGGACCCGGTCAAGTGACTGCTGCAGTCATTAATCAAATATTGCAGTCATTAAGTAAATCCATTGTCTGCTTATGTCTATGGGATTGGGTAAAGACACAGGGTGAAAATGATGCAATTTATATGCACGATGATCCAACTTTTCATAGTAACATCCTGAGGCACCTATTGTCATGTTGACAGCAGTATCTGTCTCCAAACCTGGCAACCTCAAAACCTGTGAACTTCAACTTCCAGTATTCCCCAGCGAGCATGTCCCGCTAAGGAATTCTGGGAGTTGAAGTCCCCAAGTCCCAAAGTTGCAAAGTTTGGAGACCCCTGTGATAGATTCTACTGCAAACCCCATTTTGGCCTACAGCAGTTACTGAGTTGTATAATCCCAGCCCAAGTAAATTTTTTCCACTCCCCAAAAAATCAACATAAAAAATTACTGTAGACTATAATGATAAAGCATTTGATGGCACTTTTTTTTTTACCTACTTAAGTGAGTACTCACTCCAAAAAAAAACCCAAGGACCCTTTCGTGGGGAGGAAAAAAACACCACTACCATCATGAGTCAAGGTGGCGCAGTGGTTAAATGCAGCACTGCAGGCTACTGCTAGATCAGCAGTTCAGCGGTTCAAATCTCACCGGCTCAGGGTTGACTCAGCCTTCCATCCTTCCGAGGTGGGTAAAATGAGGACCCAGATTGTTGGGGGCAATATGCTGACTCTCTGTAAACCGCTTAGAGAGGGCTGAAGCCCTATGAAGCCGTATATAAGTCTACTGCTATTGCTATATGAGAACAAAATCCCAGTTAACTTCAAGAACTACTTTTTTTTAAAAAAAGAAAGCACCTCTCATTTCTATTTATGTTTTTCCCATTCAGATTACCGGTAGTTTTTTTTTCTTGTTTGTACATATGTAGAATAAAAAAGAAAATGATTTTTTAAAAAAAGCGAGCTGTCATGGCGTTGGACTGCGGGCTTCCTTCCACAATGTCATCTTCCTCTGCTTCATGATGGTAGTGGTGTTTTTTTCCTCCCCCCGAAAGGGTCCTTGGGGGTTTTTTTGGGATTAATTCCAATCCTTAAAAGGATTCCAACTTTCTCTACTTTGATCCAGAAGCTGGTCCCAACTGCAGAGAATATTCTGCAAGAAAAAACAGTAATCGGCGTAGCCTGATGCTTTTTCGTTCCCCCAGAGAACACAAACTCCCTTCCTTCTGGGGTCCTCTTGAAAGATCGCGCCTTCGACCCCTCTGTCTTAAAACTTCAGGCTGAATCTGGGCCCTGCAGCTGACGCGCCTTGGTTCGTGGTCGTCAAATGGAAACCAGTATCTTTAATGTCATCGTCTGAGGGGGGATCCCTGGAGACGCTGCCCCACTCCGGGGTCTGCCTGTGGGATCCCGAGTGAGATCCCAAGGGCAGGAGTGGGACTCCGGTCGATCTCCTCCTCTCCAGGAAGGGCCGCAAGTGGAGTCTCCCCCACCCCCCACCCAGAGCCCAGCCCAGAGCCCCGTCCCCCTTTTCTGCCGCCCAAGCCCAGAATTCATGGAGGTCCCTCTGTCTGAGCAGCGGCTCTTCCTCGGTCCCCCTCCCCGATTCTCAGCCCAAGGACCCTTGACGCAGTTTTTCCTCATCTGTCAATTTCCTCCCTCCGACTTTGGTGTGTTGGTACAAATCGTCTTTCGAAGAGAAACGCCGTTTCCAAATAAATGCAGCTTTCCCCGCCTTTCCAGATCTCTGCCTTGATTTGAAACGAACCTTTAAGCTCCATAAACCTCAGAAACGTTTCCTACGATGAAGGAGCCGGATTCTCCCTTCCTGCCGTTTGTTCTTTGCCAGGGAATTCAACGCTTTGCCTGTAAGGATCGTGGAAGAAAAGGGGGATTTTACGGAGAGAGAAAACCCCCCTGGGACTCCTAAGTCCTAAGAATCCAAACTCCGAGATCAGCTCCGTTCTTCTGGAGGGGAGTGGAAGGAAATATTTTTCCCCAAAGAAGAAAAAATCCATATCCCCAGATATTTGTAAGAGGATTTGAGCGGATTTTCTTGTAAAAGGTTTCGGTGTTATTTAGGAAGGGTGGATGGATGGACGGATAGATGGACAGTATATCAAAGCAAGCGGCTCTGGTTCAAGAAGGGCTCTGGTTCATCTCAATGGGCGGAAAGTAAGAGGGAGGGACCCTTCCTCTCTCCCTTCCATCTACTTTATTGAACTCCGTGGGAGGAAAAGCTCTCCTAGCCCCGCTCTGAAGTGAAGGAGTATAAACTATGCCATAAGGAAGTATCTTTAATGTCATCGTCACCCAGACAATTAAGGCAATTTAAAAAAATAATCCACACAGAATTTTAAAAAATCCTATGCACAATAAATAAAATATTATTTTAAAATACATTAAAAAAATAAAAGAAAAAAACCCAGCTCACTTACCAGCAGGCTTGCACTCCAAGTAAATCCAGAATGATGTAGATGTTAATACAAAGAACTGAGCAAATTGAGATGGTAAAATTAGTCAGGGAAATATTGTTCAAAGAAACTTTGCCACCATTTTTCGGAGCAGCCCTCCAACCTCCGTGCCCCTCCCCTCCGGAAAATCCAGGAAGTAACACTTGCGACCTCTCTAGCAATTTCCTGGAGCTCTATGGTACTTGGTCATTTTTTCTTATAAAAGTGAGTAAAAGGGGCCGGGGGGGGTCCGTTTTGTTGCTTTTAACGTTTTAATATCTTCAATGAAAGTACTGAGACAGAGAGAGAGGTTAGACAGGGTGCCTTTTGTCTTGCCCCAATTAGGATTTCTTAAGCAAATCCACTGGGCTTTCAACATTAAGCCAGAAAATCGGAACTTTTTTAAAATGGCCCAGGACACGGGACAATTTGTTGTAAAGCGTGACCATCCCGCTGAAATCGGGACATCTGGTCACCTTAAATTACTGACTAATAGTTTAAAAGGAATAGATAGCTAGAACAAATTGGCTCATGACGGTGGTGAGTTTAAAAGACAGGTCTGTCTCCAGGCCCCTTGGAATCTTTTAAGTCTAAGCATTCCAATCATTGGATTTCAGCAGAAGCTCAGAGACCATTCATTAGTTCAACAGTTTGTTGTTGCTGCCTGAAAAGGCTTTCCATCCTTAACTGCATTTTTCTACCTTCTGGTCTTCTTCCAACAGGACTTCTGATTGTGTGCCATGTTGCTAAGATTCCACTCCCAGAAGAAAGTAGGAAGGAGATGGTGCGTTACTTGCGTTCAGTGCAACTCCCAGATGGAGGATGGGGCCTGTGAGTAAAGCTCAAAAGCCGTTGCTTCAGAAGGACTTTCCCCACTTTCTGTTATTTCATTATCAGTGGTGGTGGCAGCAGCACTAGCAACATTTCAGTTCTCCTCAGCCTAAATAGAGATGTCCCTGAATTTTTTTTTCAATTGTAAATATCTGACAGTCACTCCTTTTTCCAGCTGGCAAATGCCATCCTGGTTCAGAAGGGACTGATATGCCGCTCTTGGTGTGGGCAGTGTGAATTCATAAGCATATTACAGAGTGGCATATCATACATGTTTGAAACAAAGGAATAAAAAGGCAAAAGCTCTTATTGCTGATGGGCATCAATGCCGAGCTAATTACTTCAGGAGCAAATGGTTGGGATTCCTAAGGAGAAGATGATACCTGTTTCAGGAATTGGCCAAGAGTGTTTAGTGCCTTAAGAAATCAGTAAGAAATCTACAATTACTTTGCATTTTGAAAGGGTAGTAGAAATGTGTTATCTTGCAAAAATTTACTATTGCAGTGAAATATTTTATGAAACCTTGGAGAATCTTTCTCAGTCTTGGCATACTGCAAATATCATAAATATAAGTCAGTTGCCAAACATCTGAATTTTGATCATGTGACCACAGGGAAACTGCAATAGTCATAAGTGTGAAAAATGGTTATGTCACTTTTTTCAGTTCTTCTGTAACTTTGAACGATTACTAAACAAATGGTTGTTAGTTGAGAATTATCTGTATAGTTATTTCTAATATTTTTCTATCTCTAGGAAATATACAAGACATCAACTTGAACCAAAACAGCTTGTGCATAATCTGTGCTTTTTATCCCTTATTTCCTTCCCTGCCAATACTTTGTTTTATCCAATTTATCTGCTATTGCAATGGCCTCTAGCTTACTCTGTTTTGTATCTTATATATGTCTTTTGTCATGTTGACTAATTTTTATTAATTTGGGGGCTCCGACATAGTTCACACCTGTGTTTATTAATAACATTTGTCCTGTCATAATCTACAATAATTTAAATATAAATATAGATTTCCATTTACATAAAACACTATTTTCTTAATAACTGTTCAGTAATTCTAGCGTCACAATTGACAGGTTTTTTATGAAGCCAAGAGGGGATAGATTGGACAATCATTTGACTGGGATAGCATAAGGCTTCTGCCTTGAGCAGAGGGTTGGACTAGAAGACTTCTGAGGTTCCTTCCATCACTATAATTTTATTACCAAAATAGTATAAAATCAAGGCAGAGGGGATGACTTTGGTAGGAAAAAAAGTGGGAGAATGGGGGAAGGGCTTAGAACAGACAGTGGCTTTGTTTGGAATAGGTGGAAATTCTGTTGCTCAGTCCTATTTATGCTTCTTAAACCCCACAAAGTTTGAAAACTCAGCAAATGAAAATGATATGAATTTCAGGAAGACTTCTTAATGCTAGTTTAATGTGTAGTCTTGAAAACTATAAAAATAACTTCCAGACAAATTCACAGCAGATCAATTAAGGTGGAGTTACTTTAAAATGTTTCCTACCCACCTATGGGCTGGGAACTCCTGGCTGGTTCCTGCAGTTGTTTCCAATGCTTCTTCTAACAGATACATTAATTGTAGCTATAGATAGTGAAATGTCCAGACTTCTTTGTTTTCTTTTTAAAGCTATCCTTCCTATAGTTATATTTCTTGGAAAGAAATTTTAGATTTATTGCATTGTTAAAATGCGCTAATAGCTTCCTTTCACAAATGAGGTTGAGGAATGACTTTCTGTCTAAAAGACATTGTCTTCTGTCTTCCACATTGCCTAGAAGGTGGAATGTTTAATTAATAGAAGAGAGAAAGAAACTCAAAACAGCCCAGATAACACCATATTCCTAATGTTTATATGGCTTGGATGAATAGGAAACAAATCCATAGAGTTGTTATCACTAGTGCTCATTAAACTTTGCTTCTCTGATTTACCATTTGAATGCTTAGGGATTACAGTATTAATTTTTCCTATTTCTGGTGAATTGATTCTGCAAGCAAACTCTAATTCTACCTAATCTCAATCTGCAGCATTATATTTCTCTCTTATGCATTTAAAATAAAACTCTAAAATATAGCCATTGTTAGTCAAGTTGTAATAAAATTACTCCATGCTCTTTTATTTTGCCTTCGTTGGTTTAATCAGTTCTTAAAAATTCACAGAACTTGAAGTACAGTTGGGTTTTCTTGTGTGAACCCATCTACCTAACACTTTTCTTGTTTGTTGTCTATTAGACACATTGAGGACTTGTCTAAGGTATTTTCTACTGCTCTGAACTACACGGCCATGCGTATTCTTGGAGTCAGCGCTGATGATCCAGATTTAGTGAAGGCTCGAAATAACCTCCATAGCAAAGGTGAATGACCAGCTGGAGCCTGGAAATAAATGTGGCTTTTATTTTTCATTTTACCATCATTTGATGCCTTTGGAAAAAAGGACTCTCTGCTTACAGAATAATTATGGTTTATGTGTTTATGGATTAAGTTGATTTCATCTCTTAGTGACCATATTGGTACACTGTCTTTAGAAATATTTATCCCTATTCTGGCCCTTCAGGCCTTCCTGTCTTCAGTGTCTTTATTAGTGTCAATACCACTTCTTGTCATTTGTAACAGCTTTCTGAAACTCTTTATTAGGTTGCTTCTTGAGATCTTTCCTTATATTTACTTTAGTTTCTGTTTTCTTTTTGGCAATTTCCACTTCTTATTCTGACATGTAGTGTTCTTTCGTCTATTTTTGGCAGTCTTTTTTCACATTTATTCTTAACAATTTCTCTGATATTATTCCTCATTTCCTCTGATCCTCTGTCAAATTAGGTTCAGGGCTTCCAAGCAATTCCTGACAAGCTCCTTGAAAATGGTGGATATATGCTCAAGATTGTATCATGGAAACAAGTTGGCTTTGTTCTTATGTTTTAGGTTAGTTTGGAACTTGTACATGAACAGTTCATGATCTGTTCCATAGTGAGTGTCTGGCCACATTTTTGCTCTTGTAGCTGAGTCTTCCACATGCTTCTGCCAATAGCATAGTTATTTTCATTTTTGTATTCATCTTCTATGATGTCCAACACTTTAGATGTTTGAAGATTTTGATAGCAGTGAAGTAATTAGATTGCCAGAAACTGATACATTGTTCTGTTCTTGAAGGAGAAGGACTGGCAGAACTTGGAGGCAAGTCAAAAGAGGAATCAGCCTAGAGTGTTTAAATAATCACAAACAGACTAAATCCAGTTTGTCTTGAATTCCGTTGACTTTATCTAGTGCCAAAATAGTGCTAAAGTTTAGTTCAGTAAATTCCTGTGCATAAGCATGAATTGTAATATATCAGTTTAATTGGAACTTCATGTGTGCTCCTGTCTTTCATGCCTGACCATTCCAGTTCAGTTTCCTAAGCCGTATAGTCCAACTATATTTTCTTCATCATGATTTCCACCATTGACATTCCAATCTCCAAATAGCACATTTTGTTTGTATATTCTACTGATTTCACGTTAAACTGGATCATAAAACTTGTCCATAAAATTGGACAACTTGATCCAAACACTGGACCATAAAATTTCCTCTTTTTCTGCATCAGTGGTTGGAGAATATACTTGGATAACCTTCATATTAAAAGGTTGTACATGAAGTGTAATGGCTAATATTTGATCATTGCTACATTATGCCCAAATACTACTTTCACTAGATCCTTCCTGATTATGAAAAAAATGCAATTTCTTTGTTTTTGTGTCCTGAGTAGTAAACAGCACGGTCAACTGGCTGAAAATATCCAGTTGGCATTCATTTTAATTTGCTGATGCTAAAGACTTAGAGTTTTGCTGATGCCAAAACATGTAGCAAATGCATGTCCTATTTCATTATTTTGAGCTTTCCCATGTTCAGGAGGACTTGAGGGGGAATATTACATTTTTACTTTAGATTTTTCAATGCATTCTTGATTCTCCTTGATCATGTTTGTTATTTTGAAAATCTAGGAGCAGAAAAAAAGATCAGCTTGATGCCAACCTGCCTCCTTTTCTAAATATCTAGCTAAGAGGTTCCTCTGGTTTTCAGATGATATTCTCAGCTTGATTGAAGCTGCTCAGTAATTAACATGCCTCATGCTGTTCATTGATTAATAGTTTGCTATTTGCAGGAAATGGGAATGATTATGTGACCACTTGTGAATTAAATATTACTTACATTGTTCAATTTTCCTAGTGTAATGGCTCCTCTCCTAACTTGAGAAAGTAAAGACTCTTGAAACTGATTATTTCAAAAGGAACCTTTAATCAAGCAGGATGGAAACCATTAGAAGCAAAGCAGCACCTAAAAACCTTTAGGCCATGCAAATGGGATTAAGCTGATAATGACCCCTCCCCTTTGTCAGAATGCAGATTCTGACCAATATACAAGTGTGAAGATGCTTCCTTAACTCTTCTGCCCTGGGAGTCAATAAAGCACACGTTCCCATGGCTATCTGTAGTTAGACATCAAAGTTATATATCCTACATGGCTACCATAAACATCCCTCGAGGAATGTTGGGACCTTCAGTCTCCCGGTGACAGGAAACCAGTTGTAAAGTTGTAAAACTCAGTTGTTTCAGATGTAGCTAATGATTTAACTATGAGGCTCCCCTCCTCCCAATTGAATGGCAGTATCACTTTTAGGGATCTGACACCTAGGAAGTCTTTAAGTAGGAAGCACCATCTCTTCTTTCCTAAGAGTTCCCTGTTTTACTTAGCCTTGTGAGTAGATTTGTTCTTCTGGTCTACTCCAAGTCCAATGAATAGTAGGTATTTGTATTAGTTCTATGGGAGGTAAAAAGTTACTCACTAGCTCGCTCTTGCTTTCTCTCTGACTGAATAAATTGAAGCCACTCTTTTACTTTTTGTTTTCTACTGTATGTTGTACATTTTCCTGGCCAGAAACTTCAGGAGATATGAAAAGTCTATCTGTAAAGAATGACTCATAAAAACTGTTGTTATGAACAGGGCTAAGGGAAAAAAGAGCTGAGGTGGCGCAGTGGTTAAAATGCAGCACTGCAGTTCAGCAGTTTGGCTGTTCAAATCCCACCAGGCTCAAGGTTGACTCAGCCTTCCATCCTTCCGAGGTGGGTAAAATGAGACCCAGATTGTTGTTGGGGGCAATATGCTGACTCTGTAAACCGCTTAGAGAGGGGCTGAAAGCCCTATGAAGCGGTATATAAGCCTAACTATTGCTACTATTGCTATTAAAAAGAGGAAGGATGAGGCCAGACTATTTGGTAGCAGTGTCTTTTCGGGACTGAGAAGGCAAGACACACCACATAGGCGGAGGGAAAAAGGAGAACCGTAGCTCTTAAATAGATCATTTCTCCTCTTTCTTTTCCTCTGTAATAACTATGAACTGTTTATGTTTTATAAAGTTGTCAGCTGTTTTGATTATTATTCTGTTTTGGAATTCTTCAGGTGGTGCTGTAGGAGTCCCTTCCTGAGGTAAATTTTGGCTGGCTCTCTTGAATGTCTACAGTTGGGAAGGAATGAATACGTTGCTTCCTGAGATGTGGTGTGTAAATCATCATCAAGAAAATTATACCCAGCTTCTGTCTGTGTTCGTTATATGGATGGATGCACTTGACCCAAAAAATTCCCAACCCTGTTTACCATCCCCCCCTCCAAGATACAAAGGTTTCTTAGAATTTGCACATGCTGTTTGCAAGTCAGTTAATTTCCTATTTATTCAGATCAGTTTATTATCTTTCAACCCATGTTCCAGATTATCCCCCATCTCCTTCCAAAACAGACCACTTGTAAGTTTAAACTGCTGAAAATTTATTTATGAGGTAAGAGGTATAGGGAAAGCTTCACAATGAATTCTTAGTTGTATTTTCATGGTGAGACTGAAGAAGTCACATTATTAATGGAATCTGTTTCAGTATTTAGTATGAGGATTTTTTCCCTGGGCTCTTGAATGTCCTCCTTTACTTTCTCTTCTGTTTTCTTTTCTACAAGCTGAGGAGGAGTTTCCTATATTTACTTTTAAAAATTCACCTCAATGTTTAAGATTAGAATCTAATACCCCCTCCCCACAGAAAGAGTGTATGGTGCTTTAAGCACTACCAAATGGCTCTCTAAACTTGTCTACCAGTTAGAGTAGTAAAAGTAAAAAGGGTCACTATATCACAGTTTTCATCTAAGACTAAAAGAGTACAACCTGATTCCAGTATTTTTGATACTGTCCCCAAATGTAAAATTATTTACATACTGGACAACTTCATGGAGACTCTTTGAGGTCTGATAGTTGCTAGAGATGGGCATACCAATGGCTAATTTTTCAAAGCTTACTGTATGAAGTGTGTTTAAGCAGCTACTCCATGTTTTGTTGTCATGATCTTTTTGCATTTCCTTCAGTCAAGTTGTTACATTGTCTTTGCTGGCAACTGTCCACTGTTACGAGCTTTTCCCTTCTTTCCACTTCACAATAGGTTGTTTCCTTCATGGATGCCAGCTAACCCTTCCACACTTTGGTGTCACTGCCGCCAGGTTTACCTGCCAATGGCCTACTGCTATGCTGTCCGCCTCACTGCAGAAGAAGATGAACTTATCTTGAGCCTTCGACAGGTAGTTGCCAAAGCATAACTTTCCTATTAGTCCAATGACTTTCAATTTCAATGGAATCTCTGATCTTGTTTAAGATGCAGGGTTGGGCCAATTTTCAGTTTCCCAGTCCCCAAAGGATTCCAAAATTGAAATGTAGGAAAATGCCTTTTGATCCCCCCCACTCTTTTGCGCTCTATCTATCTATCTATCTATCTATCTATCTATCTATCTATCTATCTATCTAAGGTGTACATGCTTCAAAAATTATTTCGAAGCAGTATTATGAAATGCATCGGATTAAGGCATCATTTTAAAGCAGCTACATTTTTCAGGCTTCCACACATTCAGCTCATTAAAGCACCCCTGTATTTAGTGCTGCTTTAAGGAGATGCTGTGCCTGTGCTCTTTCATATTCCAAAATATCTTTCCAAATAGTTTTCAAAGAATGTGCAGCCTTACTATTTAAGCTTGTAATTCTCTGTTAATAAAATAGAATAAAACCTCTGAAAATTGACCCAAGGGACTGAATGAAAGTGGCGTACTGAACAACTGTACTGATATGTACACATGCCTCATTTTACTTTACAGAAACACACATAATGAAAACATAGTAAAATCATTCATACAATACTGCATTATACAAAATCAATACATTTATGTATGTATTATTTTCTCATGAAAAAAAGAGTCAATTTTAGTTTGTTTCTTATTCATGTTATGAAGGTAAGTGGAGAAAGCATTCTGAATGCTGGCCATACCACTCACTATATCTAGGCAATTTTCCATGGCAAATGACTTTAATTGCATTATCAAATGACTGACATCATCTTCTTTTGGAATATCTGCAGTTTTATGGTCCTCATTTAATTCTTTTGCTTCATCAGTTGCTTCCAGCACTTTTCCACTGGGTTGTACCTCAGTCAGTACTGATTGGAAAATTGCTTCTGAATCAGGGTCAGGGATTTGCTTCTGCAGACGAACCATAGGTTTGGATCTTAGCATTGACTCACTGCAGAAGCTGGGCTCAGTAGTGCATTTACAGTAGAATGTTTTGATTATGCCTTGTCAAGAGGTTGAATTTTTGATGTAGTGTTTGGAGGCAAAAATTCACTTTCACATTTGTAGGATGATTCACTTGGGGATGGCTAGGACAATTGTCCACTGCAAGAAGAATGGGCCATTTCTTCTTCTTCATTTCTCAGTCAATACCACTTATCCCCTCCTCAAATAGGGCATCAGTCATCCATGTAGATTTGTTAAGATTTCCAGGTGACAGGAAGGTCTTTGGGCTGCAGGTTCTTGAATGTGGATGGCTTTGCCAATTTACCGATCACCAAAGGTTTTAGCTTCTCTCTGGTTAAGTCAGTGCACAGCAGAACTGTGACTCATTCCTTAGAAAGTTTTCCTTTGTGGATGCCAGCTAACCCTTCCACACTTTGGAATCATGCAGTTGTTAAATGAACCTCACTTCCCCCATTGATTATTTATTTGAAGCCAGTTGGGAAAGTAACAAATGGTGATCACATGACCCTTGGACAGTGCAACTGTCATAAATGCATGCCAGTTGTTAAGAAGATGAATTTTGATCACGTGACCATGGGGATGCTGATTCAGTCGTAAGTGTGAAAGTTATAAGTCACTTTTTTCAGTGCCATTGTAATTTTGAATGGTCACTAAACAAATGGTTTAAGACTCCCTGTAGTCCAGATATCTCCACCAAGAGGCAGCACAGCAGGACCTGGCCCATAGCTTCTGTTTCTCCCTGACTTATATTTTAGAGGTGTTGCTAAATTGGCTGTTGAAAAGAGCAGGTGGAAGGGCATTACAGTGGGATAATCTAATTTATTTATTAAATGTACTTATGAAATGTATGTGACACTCATCTCACTGTAAAAGTAAGTCTGGATGACTTACAGCATAATAAAAAGATAATACAAAACAATTTTAAAAGTAAGAAAGATTAAATACAGATAAAAAACCAAGAGGACATATTATATGGTGGGGATATTCTCTCTGCATAGTCAGCCCCAGCATTAAGCACCCTTATTGGAGCCCTAGGCCAGCCAACAGAGCCAGGTTTTAAGGCTCTTCTGGGAGGCCAGGAATATGGGGCCAATCTTACCTTCAATGGAAGAATCTGCCAAATGTCGGGAGCCACAACAGAGAAGGCTCTTCTCCTAGATTCTGCCAAAGAAATTATTGCACATGGGAACTCGGTTTGCTGTGGCCTAGAGGTGGAGCTGTATGCTGTCTTAAAGGACTATTTGTTATATTCTAAAACATTGGGATAAAAATACACCTATGCTTAGTAAGAAAAAAGAGGCAGTGGGATACTACTGAGAATGTCAATCTTCTGGTCTCAGTCAACTCATACCACCAATTACTTTCAAGTTGGGTGATTGGTGCATCCTTTTGCTTTTGCTTTTTTTGTTTAGTGTATGGCACGTGTTAGCCAGGGATCACTGAAGCGGCTGCCTGCCTCTGTGAAAGGATTGTTTTCGGGCGGTGTTATCTTACCCGCAGGATGCCAGGATGCCAGTAGACAATCGGGGGAGGCTCCTTTCCTGTCCCTACATGGTTTTTTGCTCATGGGAATCGAGCTGCCAAGCTGCCGACTTCAGCAGAGTGCAGGCTCAGCGTCTTACCGTGAAAACAATGTCACTTAATATTATACTATTACTAACCCCTTAACAATCAAGCTCATGAAGAACTAGGCAAACGAATCCATCATGTAGAACTAGAAAGTTTTGAAATATATAGTTAAAACAATTAAGATAACATGAATGGGGCATCCAGCAATTTGATATATGTCAAAATGCTCTATTTGAGGGAATGCACTAAAACAAGTTTCCAACTTATATTTATACTGTGTAATAAATAACTATATTCACACCAAATCTGAAGACTTTATTTCCTCAAACTATGATCCACAGGCTAAATCTGACCTGCCATTTGTTTTTATACAGCCCATGAGCCATGAATGAACAGGCAAGTGGGTGGCAGATTATCAGTGCCATATTTCAGCCAAGGGCCGTGGATGCGTGAATATCCTAGGTGGCCATAAAGGCCTATCAGCCATAAAGGCCTGACAGGCTGGCACTGTCCAATGGCTACTGTGCTGTTTGGCCTGCAGTCTTGCCATCTTATACCTGCAAAGTCAGAGGTAGGATCAGGCCCTTGATCAAAAGAATTTCCCGAATCCTAGTTTAGACCAGTTATGTTGCATAGTATGTTCTATTCAACATGCAAAGTGAAGCAGGACAATTTTCTGTCACAGAATGATTCTCCCACAGAACGATGCTCTGCTCTGACGAAATATATTTCAGCAAAACAACCTGAAACATATCCCAGTAAAATAAGCTTGTCAACTCATGAGTAGAAATCATAACTGCAGCAAGGGAATGTTCCACTTAAATCTTTCTTTTTGGCCAAACATCATTTCAGGGGAAAAAATACCAAAAAAAAAATCTGTTTCTGAGATATTGAGACCAGCCAAATTGATCAGTAAATATTTTTAATATTATACCCAAAATTTTGGATGGAATCACAACTAGCAGATAGGAGTTTGTTAGCAGCTATCTTTCAAAAGGCAGTTTTGAAGGAAGAAAAGATTCAAAATGTTCAAACTCTGCCTTAAACTCACTTATAAATGAGGCTAGAAGTTCCTATTGCAGTTAGTGTAATTCTTACTTTTGGGACTTCATCCTGTTGTGAAAGTATAGGCAGTCCTCATCTTACATCCATTTGTTTACTGACCATTTGAAATTACAACACTACTGAAAAGTGACAATCAGTACTCAACTATTGCAGCATCCCAGAGTGACATGATCAACATTTAGGAGCTTGGCAATTAGCATATTTTTATGAGGGTTGGAGCGTTGGGGTGTTTGTGTCACATGATTATATTTGCTACTTTCCCAGCCAGCTTCCAAGAAGCAAAATCAACGGAGTAAATTGCATATGCTTAATGACCATGAGTCACTTAACTGCTTAACAACCATGGCAGAAAAGGTCATAAACTTGCACAACTCACTTAACAACCACTTTGATTAACAATGGAAATTCTGGTCCCAATTGTGGTCATAAGTCAAGGACCACATATGTACTGATATGTCTTTTCAGTTCAATTTTATGGAAAGAAATGGGTACTCTTATTCAACAAATGTTCTTGGCATATAATTTGACATCTATGTGATATGGTGAACAATCTGCCTCATTACCATCAACGTACAGAATTATTGGATGTCTACAATGGCTTCCTTTAAATAGAAATGGCTGTCAGTTTCATCAATAGGAAACAACATTCAGAATGCAGAATTTAAGATCTGACATTACAGTTCAGGATTCATTTAAGGGTTTCGTGTTTGCACAAACACTGCAGCAGCTAGTCCTCGGCCTACTGGTGCTAATTGAACATCTCAGCAATAATGACCAACTTTGTTAGAGATGAACCAGCCAAGCCTCTTTATTTAGCAAAAGCAAATAGTAAGTTCGTTAGATGACATTACGGGCTAATTTCAGTAACTCAAACTGTTTCAATCGTTAACTGCCTCCCTCCAGCCACAATCTGTCACAGTTAGGCATAATCCAAGAACATGTTTGGTTTGCTGTGAAGCTGTAAATCACTTTAAATTCTACAGAGATCCCCAGCATGATGCGATTTTTCACCGGAAGATTTCCACCTGGTGTCAATGCCCTACAACTATATGTATCTATATCTGGAGAGTTACATTGGTTTGTCTGGCTTGAAAGAAGTTTTGCCTCACACCCTGCAAAGGGCTGTAGCCCCAACACATTATTTTTGCACTTAATTTGGAAGCGTCCCTTCTGTGCTCTTTGCGGCTTTCTTCCCATCCCCATTTTCTTGTCACTGATCTGAGCCAGACTCGCTTCCTTCGCATGGAAGCTCTGCAGCAGTCCACATTTAAGCTCTAAGGAGGAAAACCAGATCAAAGCGTGGAAGGGCTGGCGCTCCTCCGTGGCCTCGGCTTTAAATTTTCAATGGTGAAAGCGCCGGAATTTGACTTGCTGAGAGGATCTTTGGATCCTCTCGCTTGCTCCGTTAAAACTACCAGCGCCTGTTATTGTTCCACATCCAATAACTCGTTCTTCTGTGATTACTCCCTGCAAAGGTTTCTCCTTTCCCATAGGAGACCAACAGCAAGCTTTACTTGGAAACTGACTCCGACTTCAATTGTACCTAAACTCTCGTGATTGGCTCGTACTTTCATCAGTTCAAATCGGAGGTTTCCAATAGCTTCTTGGGAATTGTAGTCTTCGAGAAGGAACTGCTTTGGGCCACGATTCACCCAAAAGACTTCATATCCCAGCGTGCCGCTGAAACAGTCGATCTGTGAGGTGTGTGATAAGTTCAGCCTTGGCTGTACTTTATTATATGCCGGTCCTTATGCTACTGCCTGCAGGCTTCAACCTTAGCTCAGAGTGACAGGATGGATGGAACGTGAGTATTTTGGCATCTCTCCTATTTTAGGATTTTTCTAGAGCTTCCTGGTCGTTTTAGTTTTAGCTTTGTTTGGAAAAATCACTAGGATGCTTTACTTGTGGCGATGCAAAAAGAAAAAAAGAAAAAAAGAGAGAAAAGAATGAAAAGTCCAGGACGTAATTGGTGATTAAAAAATGACACATTTTCCCATGGTCTGAGAAGGGATTTGAATCTTCTGTGATCATCTACCCGTTAATTTTTTTTGACAAAATGGGAATAATTAAAAACATATTTGTACTATGTATATATGATGTGATACATACATTATTGCTCTATGCTCTTTCTCTGTTAAACAATTTAAATCACACAGAGGCTGTTTGTGGTTTGGTTATCCTTTTGTTTCACAAAAAAGGTTAATTTTGATAATATTTCATATTATCGAGTCATCAAATTCATTCTTGTATTTTATACATCTTTTTCTTCTTCTTCTGTATTATATTTCTCTACTATAACATAGAAAAACTTGAATTGGTTTGCCATAGCCTTAAACCTTTTATACATTAAATATAGTAAAATTGACAAATCCCATATAAATAGTAGAATAAAAAGATACATGGTAAAAATAATCCCTTAAAATAGAGGTGCCGAGGGAGTTAGTGACCAAAGAAGGCTGATGTAAAAAGGCTACTTTGGTAAGAATGCCTGCAGCACATCGGCTTGGAGCCTGGATTCTTGGCACTCTGAGTTCAGAAAACATCAAGAACCAACACTTTAACCTTATTCTCATATATTCTCAGCTATTGGAAAGCAAATCATTCTCAAACATGTAAAAAGGTCACCAATGCAGCTCTTTAAATAGCAGTCCCAGAGAAAAGCCGTTTGAGGGGAATTTGATGTCAACAGAGATGTTTCTTTGGTTCATCTATTTGAAGGATTTAGAACTTTGTCCAAAAATAGAAGCCCTTTTAAATTAAATTAAAACATTGTAACTTTTCCCACATCATCTGTTGAAATTGACACAATCCCCAGTATCACGCCATCAGAAGGTGTGCAAGTAATTACTGGTGCATTTTTACTCTTAAGAGTTTGAGTATATTAGCTGAGTACAATAGTCCTCAACTTACAATCACAATTGACCTCAATATTTCTTGTTAAGTGAGAAATTTGTTAAGTGAATTTTGTCCCATTTTATGACCAGTTGTTAAGTGAATCACTGAAGATGATAAGTCAATAACCTGGTTGTTAATTGGATGTGGCTTCCCTATTGATTTTGCTTGTCAGAAGGTTGCAAAAGATGATCATATGACCTTGGGACAATAAATGAACTGTTGTAAGTCAAGGACTACCTATATAAATATTGAACTAAGCCAAAGCACATTGAATTACCATTAAATGAATAGCCCATAATTGGCTGTTTGCATATCATGGTATGATTAATAGAAGAGATGCAAATGCTGAGAAGCAGGAATGGGGCTGAACCCTCCACAAACCAAGCAGCTTCACATTGGAAGCATACAGGGAGAAACAGTAGATATTTTATTTCCTGATTTAATTTTTTATTGGATTTTGAGATTACACATTTAAACAGATATAGACTAACAGAAAATTGGAAGGGACCTTGGAGGTATTCTAGAGCTCAGGCAGAAAACCCTATATTATTTTAGACAAATGGTTGTCCAGTTTTTTCTTAAAAACTACCACTGTTGGAGCATTCATAACTTCTGGAAAAAAGCTGTTCTACTGATTAATTGTTCTGTTTTACTTATCCAATGGGTTTATTTCCTTACATTTTCTATTACATGTGGCTGTAGCGAGTTTTATTTTATCCACAGTTAATCCATAGTTTAGTTTTAAGCTGGAATCCTAAAAAACAAGTTTCAGACACTGCTTGGATCCTAATGCTTGGACATTTTTCATTTGCAATGCTAGGATGAAGGCTTTACCTAGGGTCTCTCTTTTGCTTTTCACCCCTGTTAGATATTTACGGAGAAGAGGAGGCCCATATAAGACAGAACCAGCCACAGACTTAACCCGCTGGCGTTTGAGTAATGAAGAAGGTCGGCAGCGGTGGCGATATCTAGCAGATGGCGAGGGTGTGGAGCGGGAGCAGACTGCACTGGAGGCTCATTCTCTAGGGCTGGACACAGTAAGTGACTGATGCTGTTGTGAATATGAGATAGGAGGGGGATGGACAGCTTGCAAAACTCTCAGCAATTTCTTTCAAGTTCAGTCTTTAGAGAGCAGGACAGCTTGTCTGTTGCAAAATATTTCTGTACTCTAGCAGACATGGAAGGGAGCAAATTCATAGTGCATCTTTGGGTCATGTGAGGCACTGTGAAGATCTGTGGAGCTCTACTGTTAACATGAGTATCCAGGAATTGTCCCATGACGCACATTGTCTTTGCAAAAGGGAAAATGTTAATGGTGGGAGAGCGCTCCATATTTCTGGGGAGCTTGTCTGTTATTACTTAATTTCTTTTGGAAAAGGCCAAATATGGTGAAACCGATTTGCTTGACAAAAACCTCTGAAAGGACAAAACTATAAGAAGATGTGATGGAGTCAGATGGTTTATGTATACATGTCAGTGCTGGCCCTCTGTAAATTGGAGAAAGGATGCAAAAGCGATCTACAGCTCTCTTTTTAGAAAGATACCATCTGAAATACATGACTTATACTGCAGATTTCAACTTTTATTTCTAGTCTTCTGTAATTAGGAATATTACTTTCCAGTATATACAAGAAAGTGCTTGAAGAAGGCTCATATTCCATATATTTCTCTTACCAATATCTTTCAGTGTTTCAGGCATCAGTGTGTTGGATCTGGGTCCAGAATAAATATTCAACAGATTCTCACAAGGTGAAAGAGGATACTGCCCTTTAGGAAGCATACAGATACTGGCTGGTTCCATAAAACAATAGATTAGGTGAAATCAGGGGTTTATCATACAGTAGGATTGGTCTAGTGCTTAAGGCATCAGGCTAGAAAGTGTGAAACTGAGTTCTAGTCCTGCATTAGCCATTAAAGCCTAGTGGATTACCTCGAGCCAAGCATCCTCTCTCCACCCATCTCACCTCACAGGGTTGTTGTAGGGAAAATAGGAGGAGGAAGGTGTTCTGAATATGTTCAATCGTTTGTAAAAACTAATAAACAAAGAACAAGTAAACAAATTCACTATGAATCTTTTCTGGCTGGTATCAGAACTGTTTTTGGTTTGCCTAGGGAGCAAATCCAAGGTCAGCTGCTATCCTTTCTGTTGTACCAGAATCAGGGAGAGAGAGCAGTTAAGTACCCCTCCATACGTTGTACTGCTTGAATAAAACAGTAGACTTCAGTGAACATCTTTATACATATGCCAGTTGCCTTTAGACTTTTATGGACCTACAGTCTGGTCATTTATATTACTTTCTGGTTCCAATTCTTTCTCTTTTGCAGACTAAAGTCTTCCCAATCTTGCCTACAGCCTGTACTGCAGAAGAGGCAGCGCTAAATGGGATGAAATTTTTTGCAGGCCTACAAGCAGAGGATGGTCATTGGGCTGAGGATTATGGAGGACCTCTCTTTCTGTTGCCAGGTATTATTACAAGAAAGGTCCCAGTAGCTCCTTCTCACAGATGGTCATGCATTGGTCAGATGATCAGTGTTTTGTATCAAAGGCAAAAAAATCTACTAAGCTACATTGGTTGTAGCTACTTCAGAATTAATTACCACATTTTTCAGAGTATAAAACGCACCAAAGTATAAGACGCACCAAGGTTTTGAAGAGGCAAATTTAAAAAAAAAGTAGGTAGGTAGATAGAGAGAGAGGAAGAGAGAGAAATACAGTAAGTAGGTAGGGAGAGAGAGAGAATAGGTAGGTAGGTAGGTAGGTAGGTGGATAAAGAGGGAGGGGGAGGGAGAGAGAAATACAGTAGGTAGGTAGGAAGAGTGTGTGTGTAGGTAGGTAGGTAGAGGGATAGAGAGAGAAATAGAGAGAGAAATACAGTAGGTAGGGGGAGAGAGTAGGTAGGTAAGTAGATAGATAGATAGAGAGGGAGGGATAAATACAGTAGGTAGGGAGGGAGAGAGAGAGAAAGTGTAGGTAGGTAGAGGGATAGAGAGAGAGAAATAGAAAGAGAGAGAGAAATACAGTAGGTAGGTAGGGGGAGAGTGAGTAGGTAGGTAGGTAGATGTTTCCAGGTGTATTTATCCATGTGCTGGAGAAGGAAATCAGTGACAATCTGCAGTACCTAAGACTTGTTTCTGCTGGCACAGCACTTGATCAATGTAATTTTCATCAATCAGTTAAAGAGCTTTCCAAAAGGAGAAAAAAAAGTTTTTTCACTATGGAAACCTCCCCAAAACAGCCCGTTTTTCATGAAAATGGGCCCTTTTTTTCAAATAAAAGGCATGAATAGCCTTGGGGGGGGCTTGCAGAGTGCTCCTGGGGGGAGCCTGGGGGGGCAAAAATCAGTAAAAATGACCCGTTTTTTCACAAAAACAGGCCCGTTTTTTAAAATCAAAAACTGCTTATGGAGGCTTATAGAGTGCTGCTGGGAGGGGGGGGAAACCACCCATTTTTTGCTTATTTCTGCCCTCCCCAGCCCCCAAGAGCTCTCTGAAAGCCTCCATAAGGGTATGCACGGCCATTTTGGTGAAGGGATGGGATTTCAGGAGGCAAAAAATGCTGTATTCGATGTATAAGATGCACCCAGATTTTCAGCCTGTTTTTTTGAGGGAAAAAGGTGCGTCTTATACTCTGAAAAATATGGTAAATGTTTCTCTACATGCTACCAATTACTGACTAATAGTTTAAAAGGAATAGATAACTAGAACAAATTGGCTCATGACAGTGGTGAGTTTAAAAGACAGTTCTGTCTCCAGGCCTCTTGGAATCTTTTAAGGCTAAGCATTCCAGTTCATTGGATTTCAGCAGAAGCTCAGAGACCATTCATTATTTCAACAGCTTGTTGCTGCCTGAAAAGGCTTTCCATCCTTAACTGCATTTTTCTACCTTCTGGTCTTCTTCCAACAGGACTTCTGATTGTGTGCCATGTTGCTAAGATTCCACTCCCAGAAGAAAGTAGGAAGGAGATGGTGCGTTACTTGCGTTCAGTGCAACTCCCAGATGGAGGATGGGGCCTGTGAGTAAAGCTCAAAAGCCATTGCTTCAGAAGGACTCTCGCTATTTCATTATCAGTGGTGGTGGCAGCAGCACTAGCAACATTTCAGTTCTCCTCAGCCTAAATAGAGATGTCCCTGATTGTTTTTTTCAATTGTAAATATCTGACAGCCACTCCTTTTTCCAGCTGGCAAATGCCATCCTGGTTCAGAAGGGACTGATATGCCGCTCTTGGTGTGGACAGTGTGAATTCATAAGCATATTACACAGTGGCATATTATACATGTTTGAACCAAAGGCATAAAAAAGCAAAAGCTCTTATTGCTGATGGGCATCAATGCCTAGCCAATTACTTCAGGAGCAAATGGTTGGGATTCCTAAGGAGAAGATGATACCTGTTTCAGGAATTGGCCAAGAGTGTTTAGTGCCTTAAGAAATCAGTAAGAAATCTACAATTACTTTGCATTTTGAAAGGGTAGTAGAAATGTGTTATCTTGCAAAAATCTACTATTGCAGTGAAATATTTTATGAAACCTTGGATAATCTTTCACAGTCTTGGCATACTGCAACCATCATAAATATAAGTCAGTTGCCAAACATCTGAATTTTGATTATGTGACCACAGGGAAACTGCAATAGTCATAAGTGTGAAAAATGGTTATAAGTCACTTTTTTCAGTTCTTCTGTAACTTTGAACGCTTACTAAACAAATGGTTAGTTGAGAATTATCTGTATAGTTATTTCTAACATTTTTCTATCTCTAGGAAATATACAAGACATCAACTTGAACCAAAAAAGCTTGTGTATAATCTGTACTTTTTATCCCTTACTTCCTTCCCTGCCAGTACTTTGTTTTATCCAATTTATCTGCTATTGCAATGGCCTGTAGCTTACTCTGTTTTGTATCTTATATATGTCTTTTGTCATGTTGACTAATTTTTATTAATTTGGGGGCTCGGACATAGTTCATACCTGTGTTTATTAATAACATCTGTCCTGTGATAATCCACACTAATTTAAATATAAGCATAGATTTCCCTTTACATAAAACACTACTTTCTTAATAACTGTTCAGTAATTCTAGCATCACAATTGACAGGTTTTTTATGAAGCCAAGAGGGGATAGATTGGACAATCATTTGACTGGGATAGCATAAGGCTTCTGCCTTGAGCAGAGGGTTGGACTAGAAGACTTCTGAGGTTCCTTCCATCACTATGATTTTATTACCAAAATGGTATAAAATAAAGGCAGAGGGAATGACTTTGGTAGGAAAAAAAGTGGGAGAATGAGGGGAGGGCTTAGAACAGACAGTGGCTTTGTTTGGAATAGGTGGAAATTCTGTTGCTTAGTCCTATTTATGCTTCTTAAACCCCTTAAACTCAGCAAATGAAAATGATATGAATTTCAGGAAGACTTCTTAATGCTAGTTTAATGTGTAGTCTTGAAAACTATAAAAATAACTTCCAGACAAATTTATAGCAGATCAATTAAGGTGGAGTTACTTTAAAATGTTTCCTACCCACCTATGGGCTGGGAACTCCTGGCTGGTTCCTGCAGTTGTTTCCAATGCTTCTTCTAACAGATACATTAATTGTAGCTATAGATAGTGAAATGTCCAGACTTCTTTGTTTTCTTTTTAAAGCTATCCTTCCTATAGTTATATTTCTTGGAAAGAAATTTTAGATTTATTACATTGTTAAAATGCGTTAATAGCTTCCTTTCACAAATGAGGTTGAGGAATGACTTTCTGTCTAAAAGACATTGTCTTCTGTCTTCCACATTGTCTAGAAGGTGGAATGTTTAATTAATAGAAGAGAGAAAGAAACTCAAAACAGCCCAGATAACACCATATTCCTAATATTTATATGGCATTTATATGGCTTGGATGAATAGGAAACAAATCCATAGAGTTGTTATCACTAGTGCTCATTAAACTTTACTTCTCTGATTTATCATTTGAATGCTTAGGGATTATAGTATTAATTTTTCCTATTTCTGGTGAATTGATTCTGCAAGCAAACTGTAATTCTACCTAATCTCAATCTGCAGCATTATATTTCTCTCTTATGCATTTAAAATAAAACTCTAAAATATAGCCATTGTTCATCAAGTTGTAATAAAATTACTCCATGCTCTTTTATTTTGCCTTTGTTGGTTTAATCAGTTCTTAAAAATTCACAGAACTTGAAGTACAGTTGGGTTTTCTTGTGTGAACACATCTACCTAACACTTTTCTTGTTTGTTGTCTATTAGACACATTGAGGACTTGTCTAAGGTATTTTCTACTGCTCTGAACTACACGGCCATGCGTATTCTTGGAGTCAGCGCTGATGATCCAGATTTAGTGAAGGCTCGAAATAACCTCCATAGCAAAGGTGAATGACCAGCTGGAGCCTGGAAGTAAATGTGGCTTTTATTTTTCATTTTACCCTCATTTGATGCCTTTGGAAAAAAGGACTCTCTGCTTACAGAATAATCGCAAATTATGGTTTATGTGTTTATGGATTAAGTTGATTTCACCTCTTAATGACCATATTGGTACACTGTCTTTAGAAATATTTATCCCTATTCTGGCCCTTCAGGCCTTCCTGTCTTCAGTGTCTTTATTAGTGTCAATACGACTTCTTGTCGTTTGTAACAGCTTTCTGAAACTCTTTATTTGGTTGCTTTCTGAGATCTTTGCCTATATTTACTTTATTTTCTGTTTTCTTTTTGGCAATTTCCACTTCTTATTCTGACATCTAGTGTTCTTTATTCTATTTTTGGCAGTCTTTTTTCACATTTATTCTTAACAATTTCTCTGATATTATTCCTCATTTCCTCTGATCCTCTGTCAAATTAGGTTCAGGGCTTCCAAGCCGTTCCTGACAAGCTCCTTGAAAATGGTGGATATATGCTCAAGATTGGATCATAGAAACAAGTTGGCTTTGTTCTTATGCTTTAGGTTAGTTTGGAATTTGGAACTCACTATGGAACAGTTCATGATCTGTTCCATAGTGAGTGTCTGTCCACATTTTTGCTCTTGTAGCTGAGTCTTCCACATGCTTCTGCCAATAGCATAGTTATTTTCATTTTTGTATTCATCTTCTATGATGTCCAACACTTTAAATGTTTGAAGATTTTGATAGCAGTGAAGTAATTAGATTGCCAGAAACTGATATATTGTTCTGTTCTTGAAGGAGAAGGAGTGGCAGAACCTGGAGGCAAGTCAAAACAGGAATCAGCCTAGAGTGTTTACATAATCACAGACTAAATCCACCTTGTGTTGAATTCCGTTGACTTTATCTAGTGCCAAAATAGTGCTAAAGTTTAGTTGAGTAAATTCCTGTGCATAAGCATGAATTGTAATAAATCAGTTTAATTGGAACTTCATGTGTGCTCCTGTCTTTCATGCCTGACCATTCCAGTTCAGTTCAGTTTCCTAAGTCGTATAGTCCAACTATATTTTCTTCATCATGATTTCCACCATTGACATTCCAATCTCCAAATAGCACATTTTGTTTGCATATTCTACTGATTTCACGTTAAACTGGATCATAAAACTTGCCCATAAAATTGGACAAGTTGATCCAAACACTGGACCATAACATTTCCTCTTTTTCTGCATCAGTGGTTGGAGAATATACTTGGATAACCTTCATATTAAAAGGTTGTACAGGAAGTGTAATGGCTAATATTTGATCATTGCTACATTATGCTCAAATACTACTTTCACTAGATCCTCCTGATTATGAAAAAAATGCAATTTCTTTGTTTTTGTGTCCTGAGTAGTAAACAGTATGGTCAACTGGCTGAAAATATCCAGTTGGCATTCATTTTAATTTGCTGATGCCAAAGGCTTAGAGTTTTGCTGATGCCAAAACATGTAGCAAATATATTTCCTATTTCATTGTTTTGAGCTTTCCCATGTTCAGGAAGACTTGAGGGGGAATATTACATTTTTACTTTAGATTTTTCAATGCATTCTTGATTCTCTGTGATCATGTTTGTTATTATGAAAATCTAGGAGAAGAAAAAAAGATCAGCTTGATGCCAACCTGCCTCCTTTTCTAAACATCTAGCTAAGAGGTTCCTCTGGTTTTCAGATGATATTCTCAGCTTGATTGAAGCTGCTCAGTAATTAACATGCCTAATGCTGTTCATTGATTAATAGTTTGCTATTTGCAGGAAATGGGAATGATTATGTGACCACTTGTGAATTAAATGTTACTTACATTGTTCAATTTTCCTAGTGTAATGGCTCCTCTCCTAACTTGAGAAAGTAAAGACTCTTGAAACTGATTATTTCAAAAGGAACCTTTAATCAAGCAGGATGGAAACCATTAGAAGCAAAGCAGCACCTAAAAACCTTTAGGCTATGCAAATGGGATTAAGCTGATAATGATCCCTCTCCTTTGTCAGAATGCAGATTCTGACCAATATACAAGTGTGAAGATGCTTCCTTAACTCTTCTGCCCTGGGAGTCAATAAAGCACACGTTCCCATGGCTATCTCTAGTTAGACATCAAAGTTATATATATCCTACATGGCTGCCATAAACATCCCTCAAGAGATATTGGGACCTTCAGTCTCCCGGTGACAGGAAACTAGTTGTAAAGTTGTAAAACTCAGTTGTTTCAGATGTAGCTAATGCTTTAACTCCGAATTGAAAAGTGATACTCCCAATTGAATGGCAGTATCACTTTTAGGGATCTGATACCTAGGAAGTCTTTAAGTAGGAAGCACCATCTCTTTTTTCCTAAGAGTTCCCTGTTTTACTTAGCCTTGTGAGTAGATTTGTTCTTCTGGTCTGCTCCAAGTCCAATGAATAGTAGGTATTTGTATTAGTTCTATGGGAGGTAAAAAGTTACTCACTAGCTCTTTCTTGCTTTCTCTCTGACTGAATAAATTGAAGCCACTCTTTTACTTTTTGTTTTCTACTGTATGTTGTACATTTTCCTGGCCAGAAACTTCAGGAGATATGAAAAGTCTATCTGTAAAGAATGACTCATAAAAACTGTTGTTATGAACAGGGCTAATGGAAAAAGAGGAAGGATGAAGCCAGAGTATTTGGTAGCAGTGTCTTTTCGGGACTGAGAAGGCAAGACACACCACATAAGCAGAGGGAAAAAGGAGAACCATGGCTCTTAAATAGATCATTTCTCCCCTTTCTTTTCCTCTGTAATAACTATGAACTGTTTATGTTTTATAAAGTTGTCAGCTGTTTTGATGTTATTCTGTTTTGGAATTCTTCAGGTGGTGCTGTAGGAGTCCCTTCCTGGGGTAAATTTTGGCTGGCTGTCTTGAATGTCTACAGTTGGGAAGGAATGAATACGTTGCTTCCTGAGATGTGGTGTGTAAATCATCATCAAGAAAATTATACCCAGCTTCTGTCTGTGTTCGTTATATGGATGGATGCACTTGACCCAAAAAATTCCCAACCCTGTTTACCATCCCCCCTTCCAAGATACAAAGGTTTCTTAGAATTTGCACCTGCTGTTTGCAAGTCAGTTAATTTCCTATTCATTAAGATCAGTTTATTATCTTTCAACCCATGTTCCAGATTATCCCCCCTATCTCCTTCCAAAACAGACCACTTGTAAAATGGTGAAAATTTATTTATGAGGTAAGCTTCATAATGAATTCTTAGTTGTATTTTCATGGTGAGACTGAAGAAGTCACATTATTAATGGAATCTGTTTCAGTATTTAGTATGAGAGCATTTTGGGATTTTCTCCCTGATATTGGCTCTTGAATGTCCTCTAAATGCTTGTTTTACTTTCTCTTCTGTTTTCTTTTCTAAAAGCTGAGGAGGAATTTCCTATATTTACTTTTAAAAATTCACCTCAATGTTTAAGATTAGAATCTAATACCCCCTCCCCACAGGAAGGAGTGTATGGTGCTTTAAGCACTACCAAATGGCTCTCTAAACTTGTCTACTTAAAAGTAAAAAGGGTCACTATATCACAGTTTTCATCTAAAACCAAAAGAGTACAACCTGATTCCAGTATTTTTGATACTGTCCCCAAAGGTGAAATTATTTACATACTGGACAACTTCATGGAGACTCTTTGAGGTCTGACAGTTGCTAGAGATGGGCATGCCAGTGGCTAATTTTTCAAAGCCTACTAGATGAAGTGTGTTTAAGCAGCCACTCCATGTTTTGTTGTCATGATCTTTTTGCATTTCCTTCAGTCAAGTTGTTACATTGTCTTTGCAGGCAACCGTCCACTGTTACGAGCTTTTCCCTTCTTTCCACTTCACAATAGGTTGTTTCCTTCATGGATGCCAGCTAACCCTTCCACACTTTGGTGTCATTGCCGCCAGGTTTACCTGTCAATGGCCTACTGCTATGCTGTCCGCCTCACTGCAGAAGAAGATGAACTTATCTTGAGCCTTCGACAGGTAGTTGCCAAAGTATAACTTTCCTATTAGTCCAATGACTTTCAATTAATGGAATCTCTGATCTTGTTTAAGATGCAGGGTTGGGCCAATTTTCAGTTTCCCAGTCCCCAAAGGATTCCAAAATTGAAATGTAGGAAAATGCCTTTTGACCCCACCCCTTTTTTTTGATATATATATATATAACCAATTTTCAAAGCGGTATTATAAAATGCATGGGATTTTAAAGCAGCTACATTTTTCAGGCTTCCACACATTCAGCTCATTAAAGCACCCCTGTATTTAGTGCTGCTTTAAAGAGATGCTGTGCTTGTACTCTTTCATATTGCAAAACATCTTTCCAAATAGTTTTCAAAGAATGCACAGCCTTACTATTTAAGCTTGTAATTCTCTGTTCATAAAATAGAATAAAACCTCTGAAAATTGACCCAAGGGACTGAATGAAAGTGGCCAGCATACTGAACAACTGTACTGATATGTACACATGCCTCATTTTACTTTACAGAAACACACATAATGAAAACATAGTAAAATCATTCATGCAATACTGCATCATACAAAATCAATACATTTATGTATGTATTATTTTCTCATGAAAAAAAGAGTCAATTTTAGTCTGTTTCTTATTCATGTTATGAAGGTAAGTGGAGAAAGCACTCTGAATGCTGGCCGTACCACTCACTATATCTAGGCAATTTTCCATGGCAAATGACTTTAATTGCATTATCAAATGACTGACATCATCTTCTTTTGGAATATCTGCAGTTTTATTATCCTCATTTAATTCTTTTTCTTCATCAGTTGCTTCCAGCACTTTCCCACTGGGTTGTACCTCAGTCAGTACTGATTGGAAAATTGCTTCTGAATCAGGGTCAGGGATTTGCTTCTGCAGACGAACCATAGATTTGGATCTTAGCATTGACCCACTGCAGAAGCTGGGCTCAGAAGTGCATTTACAGTAGAATGTTTTGATTATGCCTTGTCAAGAGGTTGAATTTTTGATGTAGTGTTTGGAGGCAAATTTTTCAGTTTGTAGGATGATTCACTTGGGGATGGCTAGGAGAATTGTCCACTGCAAGAAGAATGTGCCATTTCTTCTTCTTCATTTCTCAGTCAATACCACTTATCCCCTCCTCAAATAGGGCATCAGTCATCCATGTAGATTTGTTAAGATTTCCAGGTGACGGGAAGGTCTTTGGGCTGCAGGTTCTTGAATGAGGATGGCTTTGCCAATTTACCGATCACCAAAGGTTTTAGCTTCTCTCCGGTTAAGTCAGTGCACAGCAGAACTGTGACTCATTCCTTAGAAAGTTTTCCTTTGTGGATGCCAGCTAACCCTAAGAGTCAAGAGGTTGAATTTTGAGCCAAAATTCAAGAGCCAAGGTGGAGCAGTGGTTAAAATGCAGCACTGCAGGCTACTGCTAGATCAGCAGGTCAGCGGTTTAAATCTCACCGGCTCAGGGTTGACTCAGCCTTCCATCCTTCCGAGGTGGGTAAAATGAGGACCCAGATTGTTGGGGGCAATATGCTGACTCTCTGTAAACCGCTTAGAGAGGCCTGAAAGGCCTATGAAGCGGTATATAAGTCTACTGCTATTGCTAACCCTTCCACACTTTGGAATCATGTGGTTGTTAAATGAACCTCACTTCCCCCATTGACTATTTCTTTGAAGCCAGCTGGGAAAGTAACAAATGGTGATCACATGACCCTTGGACAGTGCAACTGTCATAAATACATGCCAGTTGTTAAGAAGTTGAATTTTGATCACGTGACCATGGGGATGCTGATTCAGTCGTAAGTGTGAAAGTTATAAGTCACTTTTTTCAGTGCCATTGTAATTTTGAATGGTCACTAAACAAATGGTTTAAAACTACCTGTAGTCCAGATATCTCCACCAAGAGGCAGCACAGCAGGACCTGGCCCATAGCTTCTGTTTCTCCCTGACTTATATTTTAGAGGTGTTGCTAAATTGGCTGTTGAAAAGAGCAGGTGGAAGGGCATTACAGTGGGATAATCTAATGTATTTATTAAATGTACTTATGAAACGTATGTGACACTCATCTCACTGTAAAAGTAAGTCTGGATGACTTACAGCATAATAAAAAGATAATACAAAACAATTTTAAAAGTAAGAAAGATTAAATACAGATAAAAAACCAAGAGGACATATTATATGGTGGGGATATTCTCTCTGCATAGTCAGCCCCAGCATTAAGCACCCTTATTGGAGCCCTAGGCCAGCCAACAGAGCCAGGTTTTAAGACTCTTCTGGGAGGCCAGGAATATGGGGCCAACCTTACCTTCAATGGAAGAATCTGTCAAATGTTGGGAGCCACAACAGAGAAGGCTCTTCTCCTAGATCCTGCCAAAGAAATTATTGCACATGGGAACTCGGTTTGCTGTGGCCTAGAGGTGGAGCTCTCGTCTCACAATCAGGAGGTTGTGAGTTCGATCCTAGGTAGAAGCAGATGTAGGGTCTCCTGCTTGGTCAGGAGGTTGGACTAGATGGCCTGCAAGGTCCCTTCCAACTTTGTTAATCTGTTAAAGGCTCTTCTCTTGGAGTGAGTGGGACTAGTCCAGCCCCCTACTCAAACAGGAAACTATAACATTTCAGACAAATGGTTGTCCAATCTCTTTTAGGATACAATATTAAATAAATATTGGGCAGGCACAATTGTTTTTTTCTGGTCTCATGGTGGAATCTCTCTAAAGGCCTTTTGGAAGTCAGCACTTCTGGCATGTTCCTTAAGTAACAGTTTTGTCTGTTCAAAACTGAGATTTCTTGTGGATCTTCAAATGCTAATTCTTTATTCTTCTGGGTTTCTTTTGTAGGAACTCTACGTACAAGACTACGACAGTATTGACTGGCCAGCACAAAAAAATAATATTGCTTCTGGGGATTTATACACACCACATAGTTGGCTACTGACCGTGATCTATGGTATGTAAACCTGCTTCTTGCCAAAGGGCCTCCCTCATTTGTTCTTGCTAGATTCCATTTTACTGCAGAATAAAAAACGCTGCCAAGGAAACATCTTTGTAATTCCAAAAGGATCCACAGAATATAAGGAAGATAAGCCTAACAGGTGTTTTTCCTAACATTTCATTGTATCTAATGGTTCCCCAAAATGACAGTGATAGTAACAGATATATTATTCTCCTATCTGACAGCACCCTCCTTAGTCACTCGCATACCCTTGCACATCCTCTCCCATGGCAGCAGCCATCCCAAATCCCACTGGATTTGTGCCACTCCTTCCTGACCACCTGTTCCCTGTTCACTCCCTTACTCACCCACACACTCCCTCTCTCTCTCTCCCACCTGGCAGCAGCCACTTATCTACCTGCCTTGGGAGCACCTGGGACTTGCAACTTTCTGCTGGTTTCCCCACTGATCTTGATTAATGGAAGTTGGCAGGAAGTTGCAAGGAAGTACTCACTTAAAAATCCATGATCCTTGTTTAACAACCGCAATAGGGACCACAGAGATTGCTATTGCTAAGTGATGTAGTCATGTGATTTAGACTTTATGATCACATCGCTTTGCAATATAAATTTCAGTCCCAATTGCCATCATTTCCTGAAGATTACCTATACATTTAACAGGAAACGGCAAAACTATAAACGAAAGCCTTTGTTGGGGGGAGGGGGAATGAAGATTAAGAAAGGTGTAAAAACTAGACATGGTTTGCCTGGAGCAATATGTTAAATGGAAATTAGATGTGTTTCCCAGTTGCAGCTTGAATTACGATGGAAACATATGCTGGGTTGATTGTGCAAATTGATTGTGCAAATCATATGCAAATTGATTGAATACAGTTTCTGTTGTATTTGCTTCTGATTTTTCAGAAGGTAAACTGAGTCTTCCATAGGTCTCTTTCTGCTTCTATTCCAGCAATAGCCAATATCTATGAGCAATTTCACATCAAAAAATTGAGACAGCGAGCCGTGGAGGAATTATATGATCATATCAAGGCTGATGACCAATTTACCAAGTTCATCAGCATTGGCCCTGTAAGTAATTTTTAAGTATCAATTAACTCAATCACACTGTATTGTATCATAAATTGCTCTGCAGAAAATCAGTGGCACCCTTGTTTGTGGTATCCTTGGGGCTCTCTGAGCTTGGGTTGTGTTTTTTGTTTTTGTTCGCAACCAAGTTTCATTACTCAACAAGTACCATCATTAGTGCTGGGGAGTGTAGGGTTTGCTCCCTGTTTATATTCAGCAGCTTGCCCTGCCAGTATTGGTGGGGGTGGGGTTTTCTCCTTGGTTGCAGAACTGAACCAGGCAGTTATAGAGGTGCAGATGACCGACTCAATAATTCCTCTATAGAACTGTATCAGCAGCTCCTTGGCAGTTTGAGCTTGTTGAGTTGGCGCAAGAAGAAGATTCTTTGCTGTGCTTTTTTGATGACGTTTTTGATGTTAGGTGTCCATTTTAGGTCTTGAGATATGATAGAACCTAGAAATTTGAAGGGCTCTACTAAGAGCCAAGGTGGCGCAGTGGTTAAATGCAGCACTGCAGGCTACTGCTAGATCAGCAGTTCAGCGGTTCAAATCTCACCGGCTCAGGGTTGACTCAGCCTTCCATCCTTCCGAGGTGGGTAAAATGAGGACCCAGATTGTTGGGGGCAATATGCTGACTCTCTGTAAACCGCTTAGAGAGGCCTGAAAGGCCTATGAAGGGGTATATAAGTCTACTGCTATTGCTACTGCTATTGCTATTGCTATTGCTAAGAGCTGAGGTGGTGCAGTGGTTAGAGTGCAGTACTGCAGGCCACTTCAGCTGACTGTTATCTGCAGTTCAGCGGTTCAAATCTCACCGGCTCAAGGTTGACTCACCCTTCCATCCTTCCGAGGTGGGTAAAATGAGGACCCGGATTGTTGTTGGGGGCAATATGCTGACTCTGTAAACCGCTTAGAGAGGGCTGAAAGCCCTGTGAAGCGGTATATAAGTCTAACTGCTATTGCTATTGCTATTGATACTGTGTTGTCTAGTACTGTAAGAGGTGGTAGTATGGTAGGGTTTCTCCTAAAGTCTATTTCTATGGTTTTGAGTGTGTTCAGTTCCAGGTTGTTCTGGTCGCACTACAAGGCTAGTTGTTCAACCTCTCATTTGTATGTGGTTTCATCATTGTCTTGAATGAGACCAATCACTCTTGTACCATCTGCAAACTTCAGTAGTTTGCTCAGTAGTTAATATTCCTTTGAATTTTATGAAAAAGGTTGTACTTTTAAATATTTCTCATTTGTGTCTACAGTTAAACAAAAGATACTGGTTTTCTCAGGAGTTTCTGAAATGATGGAGAGCTACATTTGTGAAGAGCACAGCTATTACTCTCAGATGACTTTAGACTTTAGGAGGAAAATAATAGTTTTTTCTTTGCCTTTGTAGATATCTAAAACAATTAACATGCTAGTACGCTGGCATGTCGAAGGAGAGAAGTCTCCCGCATTTCAGGGACACGTTTCTAGAATCTCGGACTATCTCTGGTAAGGCTTTGTTGAAATCCAAACTTGTCCAGCAAACTTTGTTAACCTGGAATCTTCCTGATATGTTGAACTATCTGGTTAGGTATTTTGGGAGTTGACTTTGCAAAGTGTAAATTCTAGTCTGGTGCAACACAGCTAAAAGATACCATGTTATGAAAGCTGTTATGTAGTTTGAAAGTGCAACATGGCTCTTAAATACTGCCTACTATCCTTTAGAAGATACCATATGTACTCCAAAATACATTTAGAAAGTAATTCCAGAATATAGATGGATTATCTAAGGTTATACAGGTAGTCCTCGACTTACAACCACTTGTTTAGTGACCCTATGAAGTTACAACGGCACTGAAAAGTGATCTACAACCAGTCCTCATGCTTACACTTCATAACATCCCCACATGATTAAAATTTGGACACTTGGCAACTGGCATGTATTTATGACAGTTACATCATCCCAGGGACACGTGGTCGCTATTTGTGACCTTCCCAGCCAGCTTTCAACAAAAAAGGCAATGGAAGGAGCTGATTCATGTAAGGATCTCTTGATTCACTTCACAATTGCAGTGATTTACTTAATCTTGCTTAGCAATGGAAATTGTGGCTCCAATTGGATTTGCTTGTGGCTGAACAGTCAGATTTTCCATATCCAGTGGACAGGCCAGATGCACAGGCCAGATCCCACACCACATTTACCCACTGACGATAAGAAATGCACAGTGATGATGCCTTAGACCAATGTTGATGAGAGTTCTGAGTGACCAGTATACCCAACAGCAGTCAAACACTGGTTGCCCCAGTAAGTGGTGAGAAGATCCCAGCGGCCTCCCTGAGGTCAGAGAAGCTCTTGGTACAAAGAGAGCCAGTCTGCACAAGAGGGCCAGTCTTCAACCATAATAGCAGATGCTCGCAACCACCTGATAGACTAAATCTGTAGAAAGTACTGGTTCTCATCTGAACTTTTACAATGTTGTGCGTTGTTAATATGAAAAGAGGAAGATGTTACAGATGTTATGTCTGCCTTGTGTGCAGCTTTATTCCTCTCTAGCATTCATCTCTATTGTTTTGTGATGCATTTCCTGCCATTCTAGGATTTACCTCTATCTGCTCTTGTGAGACCCTTCCTGTTCCTGGTGTGTGTGTGTAAATATAATTTCTTAATGAGTGCTTGTATAGTGTTTTTAACTGCATTTTATTAAACTACTTGAAACAGTTGTAAGTCAAAGACTATGTATTGTAGGGGAGAGATATCCTGAGATGAGAAGTACACATTAAAGTTCCAGGTAGAAAATCTTACAAAGTCATTTTTTCCCCTTCCATTTGTGTTGTGACTCACCACTCTAGGAAATCACTGCAGAGTTTTAGCGATAGGCCAATAAGTATAAGGGTGGGTCATCTAGCCTGCCTGCCTCCTTCCTCACATCCAGTCCTAATTTAGCCATTGTCTCTTATTCAAAAGGCCTTTCCAGGAATGACCAGAAGACCAATGTTCATGCTACTCATGGCTCACTGTTTATGATATATAAATATGTTTATGATAGTGAAACTTACAGGTCCCTTACCTGTTTCTTCTTTGCCATGCCTCTCATGCTTGCTTTTGCTTTTCTTGCAGGCTGGGTCTGGATGGCATGAAGATGCAGGTAATCATTCCTGGCATGTTTTTATTTTGCTGAGGTCTGAACCCGTCTCACCGGGTAATGACTACTGCAGACTCTGCCAAGAGCTCTGCTTAAAATTAACAGTAACAATAGTAATTTATTAATTTTTTTGTCATCTTGCTACTATCAACTTTGAGTGACTCATAACAATAAAAATGTACAATAAAATCAATTTTAAAAAGATGGCAAGCATGATGAAGTGAAGGGTCCTTCAAGTCAAAGACCTGAGTGAAAAGCCAAGTCTTCCTAGCTCTTTCAAACAATAGCAGAGTGGGGGCCGTTTGGATCTTGGTGGAATCTGTTCCCAGAGGGCAGGTGTTGCCACTGGGAAGATCCAACTCTAGAATCCCAATAGATGTCATTGTTTAATCCAAGGAACCTACACCATGCCAACCCTGCAGGAACAAATCTGCCAGGCAAAAGCGAGGAGAGACAGGCAGTCCCTGGAGCAAGCAAGCCCTATGCCAAGTACTAGTGCTTTATATGTAACAACAGCTTAAATCACACCTGGAAACAAACGACAAGTGCAGCTTGTAAAGCAGAAGCTTTAGAGATGGGCATGCCCATCGCTGTCTGTATTGTTGTTACATTCTAGACTAATTAAAGCTTCCAGTTAGTTTTCAAATGGAGTGCATTGAGTAGTCGAGCCAGGATGTGACTGGGCATGAGCGACTATATAAAGTTCATTTCCAAAGAGGAAGTTGGTATTAGGGAGGTAGAGAACTGTTTCTCTTCTTCTAATAAATTCCTACCCCACCCACACTCCCAGCCATTAAGTATGAGAAGGTAAAAGTGATAAAGTAAGTTTTGACTCCTGACCATCAAATTCCCTTTTCCATACTCCCATTTTTTTGCTTTCAACCACTTTCGCTTCAGAAATCAAATCATTAGTTTTCTTATCTTTGTATTCATTTTTCTCTTCAGTTTTTGGGGCTCCATCTCCATCATTTTTTCTAATATAAACTCTATCTTCTTCTCCATTCTCCCAGTTACTACCTCCAATAAGTTTTGAATTGCACCCCAAATCTTTTGCAAGATTAAAGTTTCCTCTTCTGAAAATTGATCCATGTTTCCAAATTGTAAATTACTGCCACTCTAGCTTTCAAGACTTTATATATTCTGAGCCTCCTCGTTCCACACCAAAGCACACTCTGAGCCAGAGATAAATTACGGCATTTAATTAACAGACAAACAGGTCTTTGGCAGCAACCCAGCACAGACAAGCTTGGGCAGCAATAAACACAGATAAGGCTTGGCAGCAATCCAGCCTAACAAGCTCACACAAAGTTCTCCGACATTCGATTCTGTGTTGACTTCTGCAAAGAGGGGCGTGTGCACAAGTAGCTTTTTATAGTCTGGAGAGGAGCCTAATGACCACCAGCTGAGCGCAATTACCTCCTGTAATTGCGTAATTGTTCCTGACGCCTAGTAGCTCTTCGATGGTGTACATCCAGGAACAACTCACTACTGGCCTCTGGCTCACTCTTCCTTGTCTCCTCCCCACTGGTCCAAGGCTCAGGTGCCTCCTGGTGGCCAACCAGCCTCTCTGCGCCCTGCCCAGAGTCGGAACCCTGTCCTGGGTCCTCCATATCCTCCAGAGCCGACTCAGAGGGCCCTTCGCTGTCGGAGTCTGGTGGCAGCTCCAATGGCACCTGCTGGGCCATAGCACATGTGCGCACGCGCGCGCACACACACACACACACACACATATCTTAAACACAAAATCATTTGCAATCTTCACATGAAAGAGGTTCCATTTTCCCCCCTCTCCCAGTGCCAATAAGGCTCTCAAAGGACAGCTGTGCTAAACACTTTGTGCCCTTGGCTCTTATCACTTTTAGTTACGGAGCTTTGAGCACAAAGACGGTGAGATCAAAGGAGAAACAGGAATAAATGCGTAGTTTCAAAAAAACTCTAGCCTATAGCCTCTGAGCAGCAGAATTCAAGTATTTTCCTTTCACTTTCTTGTGTTGTCTCAGATTTAGGAGGGACAAAGTTCTTAAATGGATTTTAATAGCAAATAATAGACGATTTTTGTTAGAGTAGAGACTGAGATTTTAATCCTTAAATTGAAAAAAATAAAGCACGAAAAAGTCGAAGAAGAAAAACCGGTCCGTTCAGTTAAAGAAAAGGGAGAGAGAAAAAAAAGTTGTGAGCACTTCAATCCACAAAGTGTAATTACAAAAAGAAAAGCATACTAACCAAAACAATCCAATGGAGATCAATTCTGCCGCTTACTTCTTCTGCTTAAGGATTTAATTTAGCATAAAAAAGAAGTTCTTTTGGGCAATCTTTTTCAAAACAGAAAAGATTCACCAGATGATCACACTTTCTCTTTCCTTTTCCTTCCGTTTTGGAGCCGCCCTGACTTCATCAGCCTTGGCTGGATTTTTTACTGCCGTCTTGAAGAACTTCTCTTGCTTCTTTCAGGGATTTTGCGATATCCCCGAGATCAGCAAGATGTATTCTTCCTGTTCACCATCTCTTCGGGATAATTTAGGTCCATTTGGACCACCCAGCAGCAAAAGTATTGCCTGCGGTCTCAGCGCATCGAGGCCGCACGACCATATCGTTGTGACGTTGGTTCCTCCAGCAGCAACAACTCTTGATGATCTTGGCCATCCAGCATCTTTTGGACATCGAGGCCATCCAACCAGTGCCAGATGACCAATGTCATCAGGGTTTTTATTCTGTTTATTTGTTATCCCCAAGTCCTTGGGGGGTTGGAGGGCTATTTTGGATTTTAAACGTCTTAATAAATACTTGAAATACCGCGCTTTAAAATGCACTCCTGGCAGTCAATTTTAGAGGGGGTCCAGCAAGGGGACTATCTTACCTCTATAGATCTGACAGAGGCATATTTACATATACCTATCCTCCAGGACCACCGTCGCTCCCTACGTTTTTGTTATGACAGCTGTCATTACCAGTACAGGGCCTTGTCATTCAGCCTATCATCTGCCCCCGGGCTTTCACTAAGGTTTTAGCCGCCCTTTGAGAACAGTGCCCATTAGGATTATGTCTTATCTGGATGATATTTTGCTATTATCACCTTCTAGGGATGGGGCCACAAGGGATCTTGACACCACTGTTCGGATGCTCCAATCCCATGTTTTCCATCAATTGGACCAAGAGTCACTTTAAACCCACCCCTCGCATTTTGCACCTAGGGGCTTGGATTGACACGAAGGCGACCCAAGTTTTCATCTCTTAGGAGAGACAAGACAGTGTCCGCCAACTGGTGTCTCAGGTGGAAAGGGAACAGAAGGTGCCGCTAGCTATCTTACCAAAATTGCTAGGGAAAATGGTTTCAGCCATTTCAATTGTCCCTTGGACTAGACTTCACACCAGGGAGTTGCAATGGTTTCTCCTGCCCTTCCAAAAGGAACGGAGGAGCACTTCCCTGATAAGAGTCACCTTGCCTGGTGAGATGCTGCACTACTTGAGTTGTTGGAGGTCCCCTGCTATCGTCAGGGAGTGCCATTTTGGGGTAGAAGACAGAATCACGATCACCACTGATGCGAGTTTTAGAGGTTGGGGTGCCCACCTGGAGGCACATATTGCAGAAGGCAGGTGAACGGAGGAAGAGGGTACCTTGAGTATTAACCTCCTTGAGCTCAGGGCCATCTGTCTCGCCCTCCTGTGTTTCGTAGACTTGATCAAGGGGATCCATGTCCTTGTTCTAACCGATAACATTACAGCCAAGGCTCATGTAAACAGACGGGGTGGGTGGGTACCAGGTCAAGACAGCTGATGAAGGAGGCGAGCGAGCTGGGTCGCTGGGCGGAGGTTAACCTCCTGTCCATTACTGCTGAGCACATTTCAGGGATTGACAATATGAGGGTAGACTGGCTGAGTCGCTCTACCCTGTATCAGGCTGAGTGGAGATTGCACTCTGTTCGCCTCTCCAGCCAAATGTTCTTCACGAGATTCCCTGTGACAGGTGCAGAGGGGATGGACACCCTCCGCTGGCCCTGGCATCTGGGGTTACTGAACGCCTTCCCACCACTTCCGCTATTGTCATGCACAAGATCATTTTGTCCAGGGCGGAGATCATCCACATTGCCCCGCATTGGCCGCGCCGGTCATGGTTTGCAGATCTCCAGACATTGTCCGTGGAGAGGCCCTGGAGGATCCCGCCAGACAGGGTGTTCCTCAGCCAGGGGTCATTGGACCACCCGAATCCCAAATGGCTCCAATTGACTGCCTGGCGATTGAGCGAGAGGGTCTAATGCTGGACAGCTTTTCCACTAGAGTTATAGACACTATACAGGCATCTAGACGGTTGTCTCCGGACCGCATTTATAACACCACCTGGAGGATTTTTTGTGAATGATGTTCTGTGAGGGGGATCATGTCTACTTCAGCTTCAGTTCCCCAGGTCCTGGAGTTGTCGCCCAATACTCTTAGGAGGCAGGTGGCGGCCCTGGCAACCCTGTTGTCTTGTGGAGGGGGTCAGTCATTGTCCCATCACCCAGCAGTTAGGAGGTTTTTAAAGGGAGCGTCCAACCTGAGACCACCTGTGGTGTACAGATACCCCGGGTGGGATTTGTGAAAGATTCTCACTGCACTTACTCAGTCTCCATTTGAGCCACTCTGTACGATTCCGCTACAATTTCTTTCCCTGAAAGTCTCATTCTTAGTAGCCATCACCTCTGCTCGGAGGATATCAGAGGTCCAGGCATTATCAGTGAGGGACAAATTGTGTACCTTTTATGAGGGTAGGGTGGTACTTAGACTGGACCCTTCATTCCGACCCAAGGGCAGTACAGGGTTCCATCGGGCACAGGAAATTGTTTTACCAGACTTTTGTCCATCACCGTCAAGGCCATTAGAAGAGCAGTAGCACAACCTAGATGTCCGGCGAGCTCTCCAAATCTACATAAACCAGACATCGGAATTTAGAAAGACGGAACATCTTTTTGTCTCTTTCCAATCTTCCTCCCTGGTGCAAAAAGTATCAGTCACTACAATGGGCAGATGGGTTAGAAAGTGCATCGCTGCGGCCTATTCATCTAATCAGGAGCCGATCCCTCAAGGAATTATGGCACATTCAACCAGGAGTTCGGCCACCAGGAGTTCGGCCACCACTATGGTGTGGAGTACGCAGGCTTCCCTGGGAGAGATCTGCAGGGCAGTTGCGTGGGCACTCTCTTCGCCCTTTATTCGTAATTATAAATTAGACAAGTTAGCTTCGGTGGACGCTGCCTTTGGCCGTAGAGTTCTACAAGCAGTGCATGCTGACAGGTAGACCTACAGTCTCCTCCCTCTCAACGGGGACTAGCTTGGGTATGTCCCATACAGTCTCCGGGCAGGGCGGGGCTGGATGCTATCTCCACCTCTATTGAGAAAGGGCATTGGTACTTACCTGATACGCCTCTTCTAATAGAGTGGAGATAGCATCCAGCCCCGCCCTGCACGGAGACTGTTTTCCCATCAAGGACTGGGGAGGTGATTGATCAGTTGGTCTATGTTGGGTTTTTTTATTGGCGTTTTTGGTCAGGATCTGAGTTGAATCGTTCACTAAAGTTGATCTTTGGATAACACGAGGAGTCTTTTTCTTCGTCGTAAGCTGGGTGGAGTCACTCACAGGGACGGGTTATATAGGTGATTAATTAATTAGTAATCAGTCCAATCAGAGAACGGACAGTGTTAATCCATACATGGATGCTATCTCCACTCTATTAGAAGAGGTGTATCAGGTAAGTACCAACACCTTTTTTTGTTGCCCCATGTGTGGCAAGGGATACATTTAGAAAGTAATTCCTAAATAGCAAAGGACTATCGAAGTTTTTATTGCAGGAGAGAGAAATTGTCTTGAAGAGTACAGTAAGGTTCCAGGTAGAAGGTATTGGTGCTAGAACAGGGTGTCTAACGCAGCCCAAAGGCCACATCTATCACGTGTTAGCCCCATTTTCACTCGGTTTAGTGAAGGGGAAAAAAGTCCTGATATGTCACATGAAAACGCCGTGATGAAGCGAGTTTGACACCCCTGTGCTACAGGAAAGGTTCCTGGAAGAGTATCCCTTAGCATACTGTCCTCTTGGAAGGGAGACCAGCTGCAATTGATTTTATGTAGTCTGCTGGCTGAAACAGTATGCATGATGTATATTTCAAAAAGTGTCATTTCAAACTATCTTCTCTTTTAGGGCACCAATGGATCACAGGTTTGGGATACAGCATTTGCTGTCCAAGCTTTTCTGGAGGTAACAGCTTTTCACAAGTTTTTCTTGTTAATTTTAATAAACTTTATGGAATAGTTAACTAGCTGCACTTTCCTATATCATAATTTAAACAAGAACTCTGCCCCAAAGCAGCTCTTTCAGCTTCAAATTGCAATTGTGAGAGAAAAACAAAACAAATGAAATTACATCACTTTCTACTCTATCTATTCAATATGCTAATAGCCTTATTCTGGCTTCTTTTCCTTCCTTATTTTATTTACATTTTTAAACTGGATATAATTAATATAACTATATTGGCTATGGTTTGCAGTGAGTGTAAATAGTATTCTAGCAATAAACCCTAAATGGAAATTAATGGTAATAAAATATTAAATAAAAAATTACAGAGATTGATTGGAATCTAAAATGATGTCTTTGCTGTACTTGATTAAACTCTTTTTATTTAAAGGCTGGTGCCCATGAGAAGCCTGAATTTGACAACTGTCTGATACTTGCACATCAGCACTTCAGAATAGCACAGGTGAAAATCTCACATTCTAGTCCCTGATTATATTTGAAGGATTTTTTTTCCCAGCGGCCACTGAGCTATGTACTGTAGACATTGTATCTATTGAACATTTGAGTATAAAAAGAACTAATCACATCAGAGAACAAACTAATCATTTCTGATAGTCCCAACAACAACATCTGCTATCCCAGATCCTTACAAAGTACTTGATAGGTGGATAAAAAATTCTAAGTCCATAGCTCTTCTTAAAAATGAAAACCCTGAATCTGGAAAATAGAACTATGGAGAAAGGAAATGATAACTCCTATCAATTCTCATTCTATTATTTATTTTTTATATCTTGCCTTTGTTTTTGTTTTTTTGTAAATAGCTCAAGTTTTTCCCCACAACAACTATCCTGTAAGGTGGGTTGGACTGAGAGAGAGTGATGGGCCCAAAATAACCCAGGCGGCTTTCACACTTATGGTGGGACTTGAACTCTCAATCTTCAGATTCCTATTCTACCACCCTAACCATTGGTTCTCTCTCCTCAAGCCCATAGCTAGAACTAAGTAACTTTGTTGTGGTTTATTCCTGCAAGATGCATATCATTATAATATTTTATCTCCTCCAGGTTCCAGATAATCCACCTAATTATGAAAAGTACTACCGTCAGATGAACAAGGTATGATTGTTCAAGGTGACAGAAAGTGGAAACAAGTTCTTAAATTAGCTGTGAAAACTTCTCTGTGCCCTAGAACAGAAGAGCTAGGGCGAATAAGAAGGGTGAAAGAAGCAAAGCAGGTTTGTAATTGTTGAGTAGATTTGGGGGTTTGTTTGAAGGAGCCTTCTGCATTCCTGCTTGTACACTGAATGATCTAACAGTGTAAGACCTCAGAGGCAGTCACACTGTAGGATTATGGATGAGAGTGTTCAGTGAACACTCTGAACATTGGGCCATCTTTTAGCATTTCCCTTTCTTCTAGATGTGGCAGAATTGTTCTCTTTTCCCCAGAGGGCAAAATAGGGTGAGAGTGGCATTGGAATTGATTGTAATGATACATTATGGACTCTCATTCACTCAAGGCATTTAAAATAAATCTACCAGAGCCATGCTGCAAAAATCTGCATCATCATTAGAGAAGCAGAGTTTCATTGCTCCCATCTTCTAGATTCAGGTCAACAAATATCTAGACTTGCAGCTCACATATGCTAAACAGAAGCAGATACAATATCTTGCCTGGTAATTTTTACCCCAAGAAGGAGTTGGAGGTTTCTAATATTTTCCTGAGTGCTAGAGCAATGTGTTTAAGAGAGAAAGAAATAGTAAGGCAGAGAAATTAGAGCATAAGAATGAGAAAAAAAGGAAAAATTGTTGAGCCTAATACCACCATTCACTTTTCCAACTTTCCATCCTTGATTCCCTGTTCTGACACTACTTCATAGATGCAGTGTAATTTACTATTTTTCCTTTTTACAATCTTGTCAACTCAATCCAAGCATACAAGCATACGTTTTTAGTTGTCCCCTTTCTCTCAACTCCTGACTTTTCCTTTATAATCTTAATGTACATCTTTTGTATTGGTTATTTTGAATTCAATTAATACTCATGTAAGCATACATTCTTGTTTTTTTCTCTTTTTGTTTTATGACACATATTTCTCCCACCTCATTCAACATATTAATTCCTCCTAATATTTTACATACTAATCATTAGCTTTTTACAAGTATTTACCTGTCTTTGATTTTCACCATATTTCATAAACTTTAGTTAGTTAGGATATGTAATTCATTATTTCTTCTCAGTGAATGTTGCCATTTTAGTTTGCAAATTTGTTTTCTTTTGTGTTCTTTTTCGGTGTTCTGTGCTCCAAACCAAATTAAACCACTATTGTCTAATATCCACTAGGGTGGATTTCCCTTCAGTACTCGTGACTGTGGCAGCATCGTTACTGACTGTACTGCAGAAGGTCTGAAATCTGTGATACTGTTACAGGAAAAGTGCCCATTCATCAAGGAACACATCCCCCCCAGTCGTCTCTTTGATGCTGTAAATGTGGTGAGCACAGAAAAGTAAATTTCTTCCTGAGAATCCATCTCCCCCACTGATTCTCATCTTGCCCATGCTGTGCAGAGTGACCAAAAGGGCAGAGATACTGAGGGGATAGCTGGGGGAGGGGGTTAAAGCAGAGGCAATTCATGCAGGGCAGAGAAGTGGGAAATCCTTGTCCAATGACCATTGCTAAATGGCATGGTCCTGCAATGTTTTGTTTAATGACTGTTTTGCTTAATGACAGAAATTCCATTTCCAATTAGGGTCATAACCCGAGGACTACATGTAGAGATTTCTAGACAAGAAGTAGTGCTGTTTTCTCTTAATTGTATTTTTAGGCTGCCCTGATCAATTATGACTTTAGGTGGTAAATAACAAAGCAAAACAGAAACAATAATAGCCAAATAAAAGCAGCAGTACAGATTTCCTGCAGTGACATCACTTCCATGTGGGTGAAGGAATGGGATCTCCGCTAGCTTTTCTGTGGTGAAGATCTGGGAAAAGGATGAGTTGAACCTGGAGGAATCAACAGGAGAGAGGGGGAGCCTGGGCGCCGAAGGAGGAAGCAAGCAACTTCCCTATCGGACAAGGGAAAACCCCTTGAAATCATCGGAGAAGAAATTGGCATTCATGGCCGAGCTTGAGTGGTGACAGCAGCACATGATGGAGAGAAGATAGCAACACAGCAACATCGGTGAGAATAAGTAAAACAACTAAACTAAAACAATGTAAATTCTACTAAAGATTCTTTGAGGTAGAATTTCAAAGCTTTGAAGCGAGCTGGATACCATTCAATATTGGCAGCTATAAGGACAGCTGAAAGCATGTGATTTGCTGTAGCAATAGAAGATTTGGAGTGATTTAAGAACGGAACGGAATAAGCAGAGGAGGAGAGGGCTGTTGGAGTGATTTGGACAATAAACAGAAATTGGAGCCAGATAAATCAGTGATAACAGCGAAGAAGGAGAGAGAAATACTTTGGAATACTTGAGAGAAAACATCGGATGATTGAAGAGCGCAAAAAAAAAAAAGCCTATGCGAAAGAAGAGTAACAGCGCCATCTAGTGGATGGTGAACTGAATAACAATATATAGGACAAATCTGCTGATGCAACATGAAAATATTTTTTTTTTGTTGTGATCTCTGAAATTGGACTAAAAAAAATCTTTTATTTTGAAGGATAACATTGAAAGAAGAAATATAAAGCTAAACTGAACTGTGGTGAGATAAAATATTGTTGAATTGTATTGAACCATATTATAATTGGAAGAGAGAGCATAGAGGATATATGAACTATCTGTGATACTCTGAAATCATCAACGTTATAAATAGATGACATAATATTATATAATAGTATATAAGAATTAAATTAAGGATCTATTAGCCTAAACATACTGTATACCTTGAGAATATAAAAAAATAATAATAGTAATATAGTGTTGAAGTAGGGGGTAACAGTTTGTAGTTATTAAACAGACGATATAAGGTTATATACTGAATCAAATCAAGAACGTGTTAGGTTAAATATATTGAATATTGCATGAATATTGTGTGTATTGACTTACATACAAACCCGAATATATAGAAATTAAATTGTTAGATTGTAAGATTGAATGATATTGAATTGAAATGTACATGGAAGAGGGAAAGTTCAAAGATTGAAGGGGCTGGTAAGAGAGTGGAAACAGGCAGTGGGCAAAGAGAAGTATATGCTATTGTGGGAAAACATTGTAAGGAAATTAAAATCAAAAATGACAAGTACAACAACAACAATTAGTAAAATGAATAGGAAGGCAGCATCCAATCCAGCATCACCAACGTCTTCACTCTCAAACCAGCATACAATTGCTTCCTTGACCTTTGTATCGCCTGGATTCAATGTTAACTGCAGTTTTTTCCTCTTAATTCCTCTTCCAATTCTGTTTGTTTTACCCCTTGTTTATGTCTATGTGCTTTATTTATATTTATCAGTACTCCTCTCATATACGCTTTGCTTGCATCCCATACGAATTTCATAGGTGTACCTTTATTCATATTAAAAACAAAGTATTCGGTTAGCAATTTTTTACAATCATTGATATACTTTTCATATCGAAATAAGTTTTCATTCAATCTCCAAGACCTTCTTGCGTGTACCATCCCTCCCAATTCCATCCAAACTGGGTTATGATGCGAAAGGACCCTAGCCGCAATCTTTGTCTTCTTCACCCTAGAAAGCAAATCATTAGTGATTAGTATGAAATCAATCCTAGAAAAGGATTGATGTCTATCAGAAAATAAGGTAAAATCGTATTCCTCTGCATTTCTTTCTCGCCAGATATCTCTCAGTTCAAAGTCATCCATCATGTCAAAAAAGGATTTAGGTAGCTTTGCTCGCATCTTAGTATTTGGGCGAGAAATCTTCTTATCTCTCTTGGTATCTATAACGCCATTCCAGTCACCCAATAGTATACAAGTCCTATAATCCCACTGTACTAATTTAGCATGAAGATTTCTATAGAATCCGTCTTGCTGTTGATTAGGAGCATAAATTCCCAAAAGCAATGTCTTTTTCCCTTCTAGGATTAGATCTAACGCGATGTATCTTCCATAGGGATCTGCTTCAATTAATTCAGCTTTCATATCTTTTCTTAAGTATACAACTATACCATTTTTCTTTTCCATAGCAGAAGCTACAAAATGTTGACCAAGTCTTGGGTTAATCAGATATTTTTGATTGGTTGATTTAATATGAGTTTCTTGCAAACAAATTATGTCATTCTTAAACTGTTTAAGATAGTGAAATATTTTCTTTCTCTTCTGTGGAGAATTCAATCCATTGACATTCCATGTTAAAATCTTAGTTGTCATCTTTGGTTACCTGAAGCTTTTTTAGAGCCTCTTGCATGGCCTGTTTAACCTTTGGCTTAGCTCCTCCCACTGCTTCTGGACTTGTTGCTGTAGCTCCTTGATCGATGGCAGGTGATTGTTGAGGTTGTTGCCTTTTAGCTTGTTGCTCCATTCGTCTAGTATAATCATACGGCTAGGTCTTTGTTCCATAACACCTTGCGTTTCTAGGAGAGAAAGATGATCCATCTTATCTGGTAGTTGTGTGGTTTGCTGTCTGTCTTGTCCTTCTTGTGATCTTTCTCCGGGTCCAGATGGTGCAGGATGTCCAGCCTTCAAAATATTATAGTAAAAATCTCGGGCTTTCCATACGGAGTTGAGACGATATCTTTGCCTATCAAATGTAAGTATAATGCCAAATAGTGCGTCCCATCTGTACTGTATCTGACGGTTTCTGCAGCTTTTACACGCTTCTGATGGGCCGCTCATGTTTGTAGCCGAATGAGAAGAAAGACACCGGACAAATCTCTCTTGAGATGAGCTTCACTGGCTTGGCCCCGAGCAATGCCCGGGGGGCTCTTTTTATTAGTTCCAAACAAAGAAAAGGTGTGTACAAATTACATCAAAAGGCACATGACTAAATAATCTAATAATAATAATGCAGCATGGCAAAAGGCTTCGTCTCTGGGCAAAAGAGGAGAGGTGGATGAAAAAAAGGGGGGCTGCATCTCCTTGGACAGGAGAAGATTGATAGATGAGAAGGGAAGGAAGTGAATGGGGGAAGGCGAGCAGCTCGCATTCCTGCATTTCTTTGAGGTGTTAACTGCTAAATAAACTAGTACAGAGAGGCACACTAATTGATAGGAAAACTTTTTATTGCTAACAAGAATGTTTTTGTTAGCATCCATCTCTGGGCCTGTGTTTCCAGACAGCCTATAGCCGCCCTATACACAGAACTGGTAATGGATCTCAACAGGTTTCTAAGTTCTTCAACTAAAAAAGCATAATCTCTCCTGGCTCTTAGCATTTGAGGTGGTATCTCTTTCAAAACAGTCAGGTCTTGACCCCCAATTTGGAGCTTAGTGTTATAAGACTCTTGTAATATCGTGTTTCTGAGCTCTCTTGTAGTGAAATATATAACAATGTCTCGAGGGAGCTGCTTCTGCTTTGCGACCCAAGAGTTAACACGATAAACTTTATCGATTTGCCAGTCAAACCTAGCCCCCGGTCTTCCCACCAGACTATCAAAAGTTTCTGAAAGAATCTGTTTCAGGTTTTCCTGTTTTTCTTCATGCAACCCCCTTACTCTTAATGCCAGTTCCATTTGCCTGTACTGTATCATAATTTCTTTTTCAGCATTTTCAACTTTAGTTGCACCACCTCTGTTTTTGATGTCAAGTTTATATTAGTTTCATTAAGATCCTCTAGACCAGTGTTTCTCAACCTTGGCGACTTTAAGTCCTGGGGACTTCAACTCCCAGAATACCCCAGCCAGCACAGCTGGCTGGGGAATTCTGGGAGTTGAAGTCCCCAGGACTTAAAGTCGCCAAGGTTGAGAAACACTGCTCTAGACTATCTTCAATTCCGGAAACATGTTCTGTCAGTACAGTTACAAGCCCCAGCATGTCATCTCTAATTTTAGCAACGCTGGCATCAATTTTATCATACAACTCCTCTTTAAGTTCTTTTATCTCCTCTTTTATCTCCTCTTTTATTTCTTCTTTAAAATCTTTAAATTTGTCTTCCACTTTAATTGTCTGAGTGTTGAGAGCCTCATTTAATTCCCTCAAGAAAAATTCTTTCGTTAGCAAATCTCCAGTAGGGGGCATGGAGAGCGGAGGCTGCGACTTTGTGCTAGGTATTGGCGATGTGCTTCTGGGGGCTGAGGGAGGGGTTTTCAAATTAGGATTTGGTTTTGAGGCCATTCCAAGTTTTATCTTCAAGCAATTAGTAAAACTCTACTGGCCCACTGTACAGCTATGGAAAGAGGTACTAAATCTCCCCTTTATTTTGAAATTTATGAGGCTCTGTAGGACTTTGCAAAAGGTTTCAGAAGATAAACATTGTAGCGAAACAGTTCAGCATACTCATCGCCATTTTAAGTGTCTCTATATTAGCAGAGTTAACAGAAGAAAGAAAGTCTTGTAAAAGTGAAACTAATTAGTAAAACTCTGCTGGCCGGCTGTGAGGCAAAGTAATAAATCACTCCCTTCCTTTGAAGTTTTAAAGCTCCGTAGAACTTAACATGGAGATTAAGAAAATAATCATTGTTACGCAAGAATTCAGCAGGCTCATCGCCATTTTAAATGCCTCTTTAAATAGCTAGATTAACGGAAGAAGATCTTGTAAAAATGAAGCTAGGATTTGAATAAACAATTAAAGTTCTCGCATACGAGTTCAGCTCGTATTAAAATCAAATAGTTCAAGCCTTGTTCTGAGTGGGAGAATGCTTACTTCGTGCTGCAAGGCAGCTGGAGATTCCCAGCATGGATACAGTTCTGCCTTCGGCTGGGCCCCCTCTCTCCGCAGACACAAAAGCTGCAAAGATCAAAAGGCACTTGCACAGCAGAACTAATCTTCTTCCCTTCTTGCCCAAAGAGTAAGATACCTGTCAGACATCTGATAGACGATCGTCTAAACAGATAACGCGACCAGGAACTCGAGAGCAGCTATGTTAAGCTGCTTCCATCAGTAAGCCCCGCCCAGGAAGTCAAACCAGCATACAATTGAGAGCACACTGGGTCTAGAGAAAGCGAGCTCAACAATGAACCTTCAGTGTACGCAAGATGCATTAGCAATGATACAAGAAACAATGCTGAAAACACAAGAAACAATTACAAAAACAAAAGAAACAATTACAAAAACACAACAATTACAAAAAATCACGAAGAAACTAGGAGAAATCATGAAGAAATTAAACTAGAAATGGGAGAAATGAAGAGAGATTAGAATAGATGATACAATAGGGAAAATACAAAGCGAAATAACAAAAAATGGACAAAAAATTCAAAAAGTAGAAACAAAGGTAGAAAAAACAGAGAAGAGAATAGAGATTGTAGATTAGAAGCTGACTACACTAAACAGACAATTAGGGAAAAAATAGTGTTTTTGGAACTTGAAAAAGCTGGCTTCTTTCTCTGCTTTCAAAATATAGTAGAAGAAAAGGAGGAGGATTTAGAGGAAACAATCACAGAGATTGTTGCGAACATATTACAAAAAAGCAAACAAGAAACAAGAAGGAAGGGACATAGACGAGGTGTATCAAATCCACACAAATTATGCCAGGAGACACAGGCTCCCACTTTACTAGAAAATCGGTAAGAGATGAAGTATATAAGAAAGTGAGAGAAGAACAAATAACATATAAAGGAAGAGAGAAATAGAAACAGAACAAAGAAAAATTCTTCTCACAGCAATATACGCGCCAAATAAAAACCAAAAAGAATTTTATAAGAAGATCCACCAAAAAATAATAGAAATAGAATATGATATATGTCTAATTGGTGACTTCAAAGCTATAACAGATATCAACGATGGCTCACGAAAAAACTAAAAGAGAAAGACGAATCTGAATATTACTCCGTATGGGATTTATTGGCTAGAGGAAAGGAGGGGAAAAGCAGGAAAGCAAAAACGAACGGAAGAAAGATGAACAAAACAATAGACAACTACAAAACCGGAAAAGGATTAAAAGATTGAAATATGAGATAGAATATAGCAAATAAATATTACACAAAATGATGTAAATGTAGTAAAAACTGTTATACATAGAATATATAGAATATTACACATAGAATGAAAAAAATGTATGAAATAAAGTAAATGCACAAATATATAAAATCAGTTATAAAAGATTTAATATATTATATACTAGCTGTACCCGGCCATGCGTTGCTGTGACCCAGTTTGGGCGTAGTGGGGTGGCGGGTGGGTGCTGCCGTTGGTCAGGACTTGGGGCTGCTGGGCCGGGCGAGGCTGGTTGGGGGAGATGGTGCCGGGGCTGTCGACCTCATGGAAGTTGTTGAGCATCTCCTCGGAGGAGCTGCGCTCGGGCTTCCCCAAGTCGGTGGCTCAGGAGAGTGAGATATCTAGGATCTCGGAGGAGGAGAAGTCCTTGGTGTGCCTCCTCACGGGGCACCCAGGGGCTGCCCCAGCCCCACTGCACCTCAGGCTGCCACCGCCCCATCAAAACCGCCTTGGCAAGGCCGTAGCTGGCTCGCTGTGAGGTGGGGTGGAAAGTGTGTGCAGCTAGCTCCGCCTCCGCCTCCTCTGGAGCTCCACTGGGCTGGCCTGGGGTAGGCTGGCTTAAGGACGGGGGGAGGCAGCCGAGGGATGGTGTAGGTGGCACCCCGCTGCAGACAGCAAAGGCCTGGCGGGAGGGGAGGGAGAGAGGGGAGGCAGAGGCCGAAGGGCTTTGGCTCCCCTTGGCCAAAGCTCCTCAGATGAGGGGTGGAAAGGGGAAAGGGTGTGGCCGCAGCCCAGCAACACTTATAAAGGGACCGTCGCGGTGAAGCTGGAGAGAGGCCGAATTGTTCCGAATATAGTATACTCACTAAATGAACACTATGATAAATGACACAGCTCAATTCCAATGCAATGTCACACAAAATAATTAAATCAAAATGAAAATAAATCGAAATCTATGAAAATTCAATATAACAATGCAATTGGAAACATTGAAATGGAATCATGAAATATTTAGTACAGTGTGTGTTGCCTTTACGTCCACCAGATGGCGCTGGAAACATTGAAATGGAATCATGAAATATTTAGTATAGCATGTGTTGCTGTCACGTCCACCAGATGGCACTGGAAACATTGAAATGGAATTATGAAATATTTGGTATAGCGTGTGTTGCTTTTACATCCATCAGATAGCACTGGAAACATTGAAATGGAATAATGAAATATTTAGTATAGCGTGTGTTCTTTTACGTCCACCAGATGGCATTGGTTTTCAAAAAAGCATTTTTTACAAAAAGTAATGTTTTTACCTGTCACAGGTGTGACATCTATGTGATATACGTATATAATATACGCCATTCGAATGCAACGTTGTGTCAAAATTTCAAAGCAATCGGTGAAGCACTTTCAGAGATTAGCGATTTTGAACAAACAATCATTACATTTTTATTTATATAGATTATACAAAACAACATAAATGTAGTAAAAACTACTATACATAGAACATATAGAATATTATGTATAGTCATAGTTATAAAATATTTATTTGTATAGATAAAACAGACATCATAGATAGGTAAAAAATGTAATGTGTTGCAAAGATGTAAAGTTTGTAGAAACAAAATTTTTTTTTTTAAAGCAGCAGTACAAGGTGTGCCCACAAACAATAAGTTAGACTGAATTCACAGAGGAATTGTGATTTTCAGGGAAGTATGGGGCTGAATATACATCTAGATCAGCGATTCTCAACCTGTGGGTCGCGACCCCTTTGGGGGTCGAACAACCTTTTCACAGGGGTCACCGAGGAGCCTCCCACAAAGAGGCTAGTGAGAAGCTGTCCCAAAGGAAAGGAGCGGCTTGGGTTCCCCACACGGCGGAAGGAGAGGTGCCAGAAGACTGACAGGCTTCCCAGCAGGCATTTTTCAGCAAGTGTTCCTGCCAGGGAGCTCCTACAGGGCGCACTCCTTCGCCAGGGTTGAGCTGCATCAAAGGGGAAGGCTTGGGCAGTGAGAAGGGTAACGGCTGAGGAGAGGCTGCGGCGGTGGCCGAGTTTCCACCTGACATCGCTTCCCTGCCCCCGGCACAGACCTGGCTCTGCTGAGCTGGCTCTGCTTAGTTCCGCCAGGATCCGAGGGGGAAATTGTTAGCTGCTCATCTCTAGCGCGTGCACAAGCAAAATACCCTCCTGGGCCAGGATCAAGGCGGAGGGGACAACACTGCGCAATGAGGTGAGTAACTGGGTACACAGCACAGGGGAGCCACGCTGTGCAGGAGACTCCAGCATCAGACTAGGTCGGTGTGAGCTGCTGTCCCCTTCGTGTTGGCTCAGGAAAGAGGGGAATGGGGAGCAGCAGCAGCTGGTTGGGTGCAGGGAGGGAAGAGCTCCAGTTCTCCTGTGCTGCACATGGCTCTCCTTGCGCAGGGCCCTGGAACTCTTCCCTCTCTGCATCCAGAGGTGGCTGCTCTGGCTCTTTCCTGAGCCAACACGAAGGGGACCTGGCACTGAGGAGTCTGGCGCTGAGGAGTCTCCTGCGCAGCATGGTTCTCCTGCGCAACACAACTAGCTACTCACTTCTCAGTGGCGGCAGCGGAAGGAGTCGCTGTCCCTGCCACCGTGATCCCGGCCCAGGAAGGTATTTTGCTTGCACGTGCAAGAAAGAGATGAAAGAGAAAAGGGGAGAAAGAGAGAGAGAGAGAGAGAAATGAAAGAGCTGGAAGGAGGGAATGGGAAAGAGGGAAAATAGAGGCGGACAAATTAGAGAGAGAAGGGGGAGAGGGAGAAAGAAATGAAAGAGCTGAAGGGAGAGAATGAGAGAGAGGGAAAAGAGAGGGAAACAAATCAGGGGGAAAGAAAGGAAGAGAAAAGAAAGAAAAAGAAAGAAAGAAAGACTAACTTTCTCAGACCTATGACGAAAGCAATGGCAAGCTAGATCTCTTGCCAAGAAAACTGCAGTTTGCCAGAAGGCACAAATTGGAAGCAAGTCTGATATTTTTTAAAGAAAATAAAAGAGAAGGCGAAAAAATGCATCTGAAAATAAGATTATTTATAATTTAGATAACATATTATATTGTCAAACTCAAAAGAAATCAAAATATATATCCTATTGCTATTAGTACAATCTTGCCAGTTTCTATCAACATAGAGTTCACTATGAATAGATTGCAGAGAAGCAATTTCCTACAATTAATAACTTTATTTTGGATTTGCTATCATGTTCAATGAGAAAGAAAGAAAAAGAAAGAGGGAAAGGAAAGGAAGAAAGAAGAGAAAGGAAGAGGAAAAATAGAGAAAAACAGAAATGAGAGGGAGGGGGAGAGAAGAGAGAGAGACCCTATTCCCACAGAAAACACTGAGCCATGAAACCTGGGTAGGCCTTTTGGGGGGGGGATGTCATGTGACTGGGTGGGAGTGATGTTGAGTTGGCTCTTTGAGTGTTTTAAGATTGCCTACCCCTGTGCTACACCATGCTTCAAGACAAAATTTCATTTATTTGTAATTAGAAATAAATATTTCACAATATATAATTACATATTGTTTTTGTGATTAATCACTATGCTTTAATTATGTTAAACTTATAGCAATAAAAATATATCCTGCATATCAGATATTTACATTACAGTTCATAACAGTAGCAAAATTATAGTTACGTAGTAGCAATGAAAATAATTTTATGGTTGGGGATCACCACAACATGAGGAACTGTATTAAAGGGTTGCGGCATTAGGAAGGTGAGAACCACTGATCTAGATGGAGTGATGGCTCCATTAGAGACGATTTTCAATGCAGATAAAGTCTGAACTTTTTTGGAGCTTCCTGGACTCCTCTTTGACCAAGTCAGATTGTTCTTTGTCCTCTCTCTCTCTTTAGCTGCTAAACATGCAGAATGCAGATGGTGGCTTTTCAAGCTATGAAACTATGCGCGGAGGCTGGTTGTTGGAGTTGTTGAATCCTTCAGAGGTATTTGGTAAGAGTGAAAACTTACATGGCTTCTTTACTTTCTCTAGAAGGCCTTCGGTTCCCTTTCTAGACAATTCATGTCAGTCTCTGCTACGGTTTATTCTGTCCAAGGGATGGTTGCCTTTATAGAATAAAGATGGGTTGAATCTACCGCCCTCCCCTCACGTTGCCAGTGCTCAGCAGTTTTCTTGCCTTTTGATGGCTTCACCATGTAAAACATGCCAGAAGTTCACTGGAAGAAAGAAAAGTACCGTATTTTTCTAAGTATAAGTTGCTCTGAAGTATAAGACGCACCTAGCTTTTGGGGAGAAAAACAAGGGGAAAAAATCTGCCTCTGCCTCCCAGCAATTTGCCTCCTTGCAACAAACAGCAAACAGTACAGACGATATACACTGTTTGTGGTGTTATATTTCAGACTATACTTCTACAGATGCTGTTAAAATTGATGTGGCTTTCTGGAAGTATACATTATTCTCTGCTATTTAAAAAAGATACAATAGCATTGGGCCTCTTCAGGTCAAGCATTTATTTTAAAAAGCTTCTTCTTTTTGTTAAGTCATCTAGAACAATAATAAGGTAGTCTTTAAAAAATAAGTCTAATAATTTGAACATTCTATAGGTATTTATAGTTGTTGATTTACCTCCTTGCAGCAAACAGCCTGATTAGCACAAGAAAAAAAAATCTGCCTTTGCCTCCCAGCAATTTGCCTCCTGCAGCAAACAGCAAGTTTCACTTTCAATTTTAGTTTAAGCATGACCCTCCTGATCATCAGCTGTTTCAGGCTGCAGGGATTGCCACAGCCTATTGCAGCCTCTGCAAACCCCATTTCCCCCATTTGCTGCAAGGAGGTAAATTGCTGGGAGGCAGAGGCCAAAGGGTGGGGGCCGGTGGGTGGGGCTCTATTCAGTGTATAAGACGCACCAAATTTTCACCCTTTTTTAAGGGGGGGGGAGGTGCATTTTATACTCTGAAAAACATGGTATATTCCGCATCCAACATCCAGATTATTCTGACCTACTTGTTGCTGTGTGGTGTTTAGGTGATATCATGGTTGACTATACTTATGTGGAATGTACCTCAGCTGTGATGCAGGCGCTGAAGCATTTCCACAAGTGCTTCCCGGAACACAGAACCCTGGAAATCAGGTAAACAAAGGCGAGTGAGGGTAGAAGGAAAGACTCTTTCAGAGTTTACTTTTATTTTACTTTATTTTATTTTACTGGACCTTCTTTTTGAGAAAGTCTGCTAGAGGACAAACTGCAGAATCAGGGCAGGGGAGGAAATAGATCATGATTCCTTAAGGGGAGAGAAAATCTTGATAGCTTAGGAAGGAGAGAACAGAGAGTGGAAATGTTGAAATGGTTTCCCATTGTGTTCTCCTTTTTACTTAGAGAGATACTGCAAAAGGGCTTGAGATATTGTCAGAAAAAGCAGAGAGCTGATGGGTCATGGGAAGGGTGAGTATCTTCTAAATAAATACAGCTTGACAGTTTTAGGGCTGTCTATTCCAGACATTTCTTTGGATTGGAAAATGTGTCATTGCAAATAGGGAGATCCCTGGTTTGTTTCACAGATCCTGTTTTCTCACTTGTTGGTTTGCAGTCAGTGGCCCTTTGTCATTGTAGCAGAAGGTTACCCACTGTGAACCTGGAAGATCCCTCCTGTTTCTGGCAGGCACATCTCCATCTCTTTCTCTCTCCGTCTCTCTCTCTCTCTCTCTCACATTGCTGCAGAGAATGAACGACAGACAGCCCAGTATTTTACCCTCCCTTCCCTTCTGCCCTGAGCAGTCTGCATTGGCTGACTGATTTCTTTTCCTTTTTAGAAGCTGGGGTGTGTGCTTCACTTATGGCACATGGTTTGGATTGGAAGCACATGCTTGTATGCAGCGGACCTACTGTGGCAGGTGAGTCACCTCCTTTCTCCTTTCATTTCTGGTTAGGAGGAAAGATTGGCAGTGGAAGAAACTTCTCATGAGCACTTTAGGATAAAATCTTTTTCCTTGCTCTTCCAATCACTCTTTTGGTTGGCAAGGGTGGCTCTGAATTTCCATCCTTTTGCCTTTCTTCTCCTAGAGTGGCCTGTCAGGCAGTGTCCCGGGCTTGTGAGTTCTTAGTCTCCAAGCAGATGGAGGATGGTGGTTGGGGAGAGGACTTTGAGTCTTGTGAACAACGCAGATATGTCCAGAGCATTGCATCGCAGATCCACAACACCTGTTGGGCTCTCTTGGGACTCATGGCTGCTAGGTAAGAGCTTGCAGGATCCACTGCCTTTGGGGGTTGGTGGCTTCCCACAGAGGGAAGGGAGAAAGAAAGAAGGAATGGAGGGAGGGAGGGAAAACAGCACAGCAATTTAGGGCTAGAAGGTCATCTAGTCCAACCCCCTGCTGCAACAGGAAACCTTACATTGTTTGGATTATTTTGGTGCCAGAAAAATTGCCAGAAAGGAGAAGGAGTTTACTAGGACAAGGCTGCCATGCAGAGGAAAGCAGAGATAGTCCTTGACTTATGACTACAATTGAGCCCAAAATTTTGGTTGCTAAGTAAGAGTGTTGTTAAGTGAGCTTCACCACATTTTACCCAAGCCATGACATCTCCTGGTGAGTGACATCAAGTTGGCCACACCCACACAGTCACAGGACCTCTAAGCCAAACCCACAAAATAGGGAGCATTTTTTTTTGAAACCCACCACTGGTCCACACAACCACTTCCAATATAGGTGCTGTAACTGATTGTGCAAAACAGTATCCTTAGGATGTCTCCCGAAACAGCATTTTCTCCATAGTCTCACACCCACATTCAATTTTCTATCATTTCAAATAAAGTGTGCTGAGCTGTGAATAGAATCTATCTGAAGACCTATTATACACCACAAGACCCTTCAGCAATGCCCTCAGCCACCTTAAATGTTTGCCATGAATTGGGTAATTAATCACAGGTCTCTGATGGAAATTCTAACAAGAGATTGGACTGGATTTTTGTGCTTGGGGTACTGCAGCACATGGAAAAAGAGCTTTTCTGAACATAGATGTTTTCTCTGCTACCTTTTGGAGGAGAAGGGGAAGATGGTGATTTCTATCCTGCCTTTATAATGTGCATTCAAGGCAATACAACATTATGCTCTGACCTCCTCCTCTTGTCCTCTGTGGGATGAATTAGATTGGGAAAGAGTGACTGGCCCAGAGTCATCTAGCCAGCTTTCATGATTAATGGAGCACTAGAACTTACTAGCTTCTAGTTTCTGTCCAGCCTCTTAATTACTACATCAGATTGGTTCATTTTGCTTTGCAGGTATCCAGATGTTGGAGTTCTGGAAAAGGGAATTAAACTATTGATTGAGAAACAGCTGCCTAATGGGGACTGGCCCCAGGTAAAATGTCTCTTTTTTCAGTTTACCTGTCTTTTGCTTAAAAGCATTGTGCCTCAATTACTTAGCCCTTATAATCCTTCTCCCTGGATTTTTCAGCATCAAAAAAGTTCCTTTTCTGTTGCTCTGTAGGATTTACTGATATGTTTTTACTTATCTTCTGCACGGCCTACCAGCTAAGTGGTATATTCTTTCCCACTCTTAGGCTACTCTTGAGGAACTGCCATGCCAACAGTTTTTAATGCTTAAAAAGCTTAGTTCTCAAAGTCCTCTTCTCAGCTTAGGTCCTTTTATCTGGTGTGCAGAGCCAATAAGCCACACCAGATAGATGGAAAGCAATAAGACTTTTATTTGCAAAAAAAAAAAAGATTGCCAAGAAGCAAGTTCCAAAATGGCCACATCCCTGCTTACAATGGATTCCCATTTATGCAGGTTTGAAAATCATACATTGCCATGAACCAGTCAAAGAAACATCTCTGTAAACCAATCGTTAAAAGTAACATCATGCACACATTTCAGAAGTAACATAATTCAACCAAAACCTACAAGGTTTGCTAAGACTTTTATCTTATCAATAATATTCCTACACTAAAAGAATTCCTGAGAAGTTGGTACTTTGACCTTGTCCATCATCTTAATGGACAGCCATTCTTGAGCAGGAAGGCAGATGGTCTGGCTTCCATCTATTGCTATTTTCCCTGCCTAACAAAGCAGCTCAGTCAGTGGATAACCACACCATCCCCAAAGCTATTACTATATGCTAAATAATGATTAATATATGAATTAAAATACATTAAAGTGGGTTGTCCCCGAACTCTCATGAGGTTACTGACATGCTTAAATATGGATGGAAAACAAAAAGTATCTGCCACTACTGCCTTATACTTTGCAATAATATCATGAGTTCAGTTTTGATTTATTCTGATACCCTTCTTGGTTAAGTCCATTTCAACAGCAGCAAGTCCCTCCTTTTTGAATTCCTAAATTATCCTCAAAATATGCAGACTTTTTATTCTTTTGATATACAAGGCAAGTCAACTTGTTAGAAGCTTCCCGTATGTGGTCATGTATGTTAGGTGCAGGTGACTCACATGTTTTATTTTCCTTTCCTGCAGGATCTTTTGGGCTATGAAATGCACAGGAAAGATGAGAGGCAAGCTTTACATTTTGTTTCTTGTTTTGCTTACAGGAGAATAATGCAGGTGTATTTAACAAGACTTGTGCTATCAGCTACAGCTCCTATCGAAATGTCTTCCCCGTCTGGACCCTGGGGCGCTTTTCTTCCCTATATCCTGACAGTCCCCTTTCAGGCAAATGCTCAACAAAGGCAATAAGAAACGGGAGGAAAGAACTGGCTGCAGAAATGACCAACAGACATAGTTTAGGATTTGCTGCTTCATTGTAACAATCTTGAAGTCTGTCTGAGGTTCTTTTTAGGCAGTAACTTGAGGCCAGTCAAAGGGACTCTTTTCCAAGGAACCAGTGAAGAGAGAAGTCAGTGAAAACCTGCTGCTGCCCTGTTGGTTGTTGCTCCTTATAAAGTGTCTCTAAATTCTGCTACACTTGGAAGAAAAAAGCCCGGCAAAGACAAACACATCTGAGGAAAAATGTAAATATGGAGTCTTGAAGGCCTGTGCAACTTTGTTCTTCTGACTGTTGAAGCTCCCCTCTCTTAAGTAGAAATAAGAGGAAAAACATTAACCACCTTTATTCTGTCCAGTCATTTATATGCCCTACTTGTGCATAACCCTAAGATTTTTTTTCTCCTTCTTTCTTTTTTTAATATTTCTTAAGATATCCCTACTTCCTTTTGCTACTTTCTTTCATCAATTTATCTACCGTATTTATCGGCGTATAACACACAGTTTTAAAACTAAAATTGCAAGCTTAAACCCTGCCTGCGTGTTATACGCCGATACTGTGTGTTATACGCCGGGTCCCAAACTGCCTGCTCCAGCTGATTCACCGGCGCCCATGATACTCATAGAAGTGCAGCATCCATTTCATGGCAGCGTCGGCGGCTCTCCAGCTACCCTGCCTGATATAACCCCTACCTTGCAGCAGTGGCGGCAGCTCTCCAGCCACCTGCTGTTCGCTTTAACCCCATCATTGAACAAGCGGCGGCTGGAGAGCCGCCCGCTGCCTGATTTAACCCCATCCTAGCAGCAGCGGCTCGCAGCGGCCAGAGAGCCGCCCGCTGCCTGATTTAACCCCATCCTAGCAGCAGCGGCTCGCAGCGGCCAGAGAGCCGCCCGCTGCCTGTATTTTTTCTCCATCATTGCGGGTGCTTACCTTCCCGCCCGCCTGCTCTCTGGTCCCAAGTGTACGCGCCGGCATTCTCCCAATCAGCTGTGAGTCCGCAGCCGCCCGCGCTGCTGTTTTAAAGGCTGCTCCTCAGGACCCTCCGAAAACTTTTTGGTTTTCCAAAAAGCAGTGATTCTGATTAAGTTTTTTTGCTCAAAGAGGTGTTTTTTCATTTCATATTTGCCTTTTAAGAGGAGTTAATGTTATAATTCATGTTCTAATGTTATAAATTTTAATCCAACATTAAGTTCCGAGCTTCCAAGTCATTTATTTTTAATGAAAAAAAAATTTACTCAAATTTTTGTGTTCAAATGGGGAATGCGTGTTATACGCCGGTGCGTGTTATACGCCGATAAATACGGTATATTTCATCGCTGTGCACTATTTCTCTCCCCCTTGAAGAATTGGTTTTATTAAGACCCTTATTTAAAAAAATGAATTCTTTTTATATGCTTGTCTTTTGTATTTATGATCCAAGTTTTCTGATTTTTCATTCATCATAGATTTGCTTTAATAAACAATAATTTTAAAAATGTTTGTAATCTTTGATGTCCTTAATTTTGGTTTTCAAGCTTTCCTCAGTTCTCTGAGGTCATTATCAAAAGGATCATATTTGCATACAGCATTCAAAATATAATAAACACTTTGTTTGCATAAACAGGAATTATCCAAATAACATTGGCTTTCAAACTAATCCCCAGCCTGACTTAGTGCAAATAGTTGTGTAATTTACCTAGGCTAAAACCCAAAAATTTCTATACTTGTATAGGCTATTTTATATTAGGGAATATAAATAGGATTAGGAAAATATGATCTGGTTCATCCATAGTTTTTATATGTAGTAATAAAAAGTATAGGTTTTAGAAAAATTAAAAGATGACGGGTGATATGATTTTTTTCTTCTTTCCTTAAATATGGATTTCTTTCATTTTTTAAAGGGAATGCTTATTTTTCCTGAGTCATGTGGGGTTCTCCAATAGATCAACATAAATGCATGCATACATACCAGGGGTGGGTTTCAGCCGTATGGGCCAGCACGGAGGTTCTATGATTTGTGATTCTCTTCCATTTGCAGAGCTTAAGCCGAAGCAGAGATCCTATAGAATACTGAGAGAAATGAGTGTATGAAAGGTTTCAAGTTAGAGACTTAGCACTATTGAAGTTTTATGTGCACTGAAAAATAATAAACTTTCTTCCCAAGAAAAAGAAAGAAAGAAAGAGAGAGAGACAGAGATGAAAGAAAGAAAAAGGGAGAGAGAGACAAAAGGAAGGAAGGAAAGAAAGAAAGAAAAAAAAGAAAGGAAAGAAAGAAAGAAAAAAGAAAGAAAAAAAGAAAGACAACTTATGACCACAATTGAGGCCAAAATTTTGGTTGCTAAGCAAGAGCATTGTTAAGTGAGTTTCACAACATTTTCCAAGTTGGCCACGCCCACCTGGTCACATGACTGCCGAGCCACTCCCACAAAACAGGCTACACCTACAGAATAGGTTCTAAATTTTTTTGAAACCTACCACTGATGCATGCATGCATGCATGCATGCCTACATACATACATACATACATACATACAGACAGACAGACAGACAGACAGACAGACAGACAGACAGACATAGCACAGAATGGAATCTGAAGTCTCAGACAGAAAAGTAGTCTTTTAACTGGTTCCACCACAAAAGCGCGTAGGACAAAATCGCGCTCGACAAAAGCGCGCTGTGACGTCATCACAGCGCGACGAAAAAGATCGAAAAAATGTAAAAATAAAGCTAAAACCTTCCCCTAACCCCCCCAAACCTAACCCTAAATCTAACCCTAAACCTAACTCTTAACCTAACCCTAAACCTAACCCTAAACCTAACCGTTAAAGTAACGAAAAACCTAACGCTAACCCTTATCCTAACCCTAACACTAACGCTAACGCTCTAAAGCTAACCCTAACCCTTAACCTAACCCTAACCCTAACCCTAACCCTAACCCTAACCCTAACCCTAACCCTTACCTTTATGTGAATCGGCTTGCTTTAATTTAATTTTTATTAATTTTTATTTGAATTTTTTGATCTTTTTCGTCGCACTGTGATGACGTCAAAGGCGTGATTTTGTCGATCGCGCTTTTGCCGTCCGCGCTTTTGACGGGTCACGCTTTTAACTTACATTAGGCAATTCAGTTTCTAAATTGGGGAGGGGAACCTGATTGAAAATAGAAAATAAACAGCATTATGATTAAGCACAGCTGTAGCATTTCTTTGGCATAGTTGCTCACTAGCAGATAATTTACTTAACTTGAATAAATAATAACAATAAAATCCCTTCTTTTGTATTCTGAAAGAACATTCTATTCTATAGTCTTATACAAACACATATTTTTGGAGTTTGAATATTTCACAAAGTTAATCTAGACCAGGGGTGTCAAACTCAATTTCACTGAGGGCCACATCAGGGTTGTGTTTGACCTTGGGGAGGTGGAGGGATGGGGGCGTGGCCAGGGTGGGCAGGGTCAGCTTGACGTCACTCATGTTGGGGCCACCTGTGGCAGCTCAGGAGGGCCATACGCAGCCTTGCGAGCTCTGTTTTCACTGGCAGAGGCCAGGCCTTTGCTGTTTCCAGGGTGGCCCCATGGGCCAGATCTGGGCCCCAGGCCTTGAGTTAGTCTAACCCTCCGCAATGTACAGGAAAACCAAGTAAAATGTAGTCTTGTGTTTGTTCCCAGACTATATTATTCAGATTATTATTTTCTCATTCACCACTTTGCTCCAACAATCTGCACAAAGGAGAGACAAAGAAAGCAAGACTTTAATTGCTTGCACTTCACTATCTCAAGGATGAACCCAGCACAGAGCACATTCAGCAATAAAGACAGCTACTTACAGAAGAAGGATCATTGACTTGCTGGTCTTCTGCACCATCACCTCACCACTTTGCTCCAACAACCTGCACAAAGGAGAGACACAGAAAGCAAGACTTTAATTGCTTGCACTTCACTATCTCAAGGATGAACCCAGCACAGAGCACATTCAGCAATAAAGACAGCTACTTACAGAGGAAGGATCACTGGCTTGCTGGTCTTCTGCACCATCTCCTCACCACTTTGCTCCAACAACCTGCACAAAGGAGAGAGACAGAAAGCAAGACTTTAATTGCTTGCACTTACATCTTACATAAGAATAACACAATGAAAGAGATATACTCAAATATTTACTTGTGTTATTGCTTTCCTGGTTGTTGATATTTCCATACTGTTCTTAGGCTTCCAGATTCCTCTGTTGCAGCTTTCCTGGTCTTTACTTGTGGATCATCAGCCGTGTGGTGGTGCGCTCTGAGCCAATCTTTCACTGTAGGAATTGAGTCCCATCTCTCAACAAGCATGTCAACAATACTTATTACCATCCGATAACTTATATTTGGAACAATTAGGCGGGTTCTTTGTTCTGAACATATGAGGTTCATTTTTGAGAACCCCTTTTCTGTCTCTGCTGAACTAACAGCAATTGTCCTGACTCTCTAGCTTTTCTGATACCATCAGGGATTTTGTACTTGTCTGGATTTTTCAGCACATTTTCCAAAAAATCTCTGTAGGCGTTCAAATTAATTTCGTAATTAAAAATTCTGCCAAATGCAACCAATGCTGCCTCTGCCTCAGCCCATGGAACAACTACATCTTCATTTTTCCAGTAATCTGGCTCCAAATATGTGATAAAGTGTAACTTGTTTGTGGCTGGCAATAGGCTACCTGTTCTTAGATGGTCGCAATCCATCAGCCTTTTCTTCAAATTGGTGATGATGCTTGACAGAAGCTTGTTATGAGGAAGGGCAACAAATCATTGATTTGGAGCTAAATTGATGTTTTTCAAGGCTTGTGTTTTTAGCACTTCAACAAGTTCTGTTTCATATCTGCCCTTTCTCTGTCTAAGCACGTCAAAAGCATTGATTGTTTGCAATACTAACTTTTTGGCCATGATGGCATCTGTCTCTCTCCCCTACAGAGCATTTGATAGAAGAGAAATCTCATTTAGAATATCAATCATGAGGGCCAAATCCTTCAAAAAAATTAGATTTTCAAAACGGGAAGCCGTGCCTGGGAATCTTTCATTGTCCAGAAAAAACTGATGTAGCGCTGGATAAGCACACCACACAGCTATGGTTGCCCTTAAACTACAGGCAGCCTATCTTGGTCCCAAAACTCTGCCAATCTTCACAATTTCTATGCCCAATTGTTCAGAGATTTGGAAAAGGTCATTCTGGCTCTTGCAGGATTTCTGGAAAGTGGTGTGCATTTTATCAAGGAAGCTCTTGAAGTGGTTGATCTGCTACACTTCTCTTATTGCATCATCCAGCACAAGTTGCAGGCAGTGGTTTAAGCTGTGCCAGATTATGATGTTTGGGAAGTCTTGAGCTATTCTGGCGCTGACTCCAGATTTCCTTCCAAGCATAACATTGGCACCATTGGAGCAGAAAGTGATTAAATTCTTCTGTAGATATTCGGTGGTAAACCCAACTTTATGCAAGCTTCCTACAACTGCAGAATATATGATCTCCGTATCTTGCTTCTCTAATTCCAAAAGCTCAACGAAGACAGTTGCTGGGCATTTTGGATTCTCAACTCTAACAAAAACTATCAGCACTGCTTTCATTGAAAGTGTTGTGGCTTCATCGATTATTAGACACACCTTTTGATTATTTGCAATAATCCTGGAAAACAGAGTGGTCTTGATTTGGTTTGCAATGAATTCAACTATTTTCACTGCAGATCTCCGTGAATGCAAGCCAACTCCCACATCCACTCCAACTGTATTTAACAAATTTACCTGCGCTTCAATGTCTGAGAATGGATTACATCTTTGTGCCAGATTGTAAACAGTAGAAAATATTGTGCAAGTACTAGATAAATATTTGTCAGTTGACTTATCCACGGATTTCGTTAAAGCTTCCTGCTCCCGTTGCTTCCTGCTCTCCACGCAAATAAGGTGTGCTTTTGATTGAAAATGTTCCCTTATTTTTTTTCTGAGCGATGCTTGTTGTGTATCCTTAGTTTTCCCTGCTGGCACAACCTGGAAATGCTTCCACTCTCTAGAAACATGAATACCTTTCTCTAAAGAGAACATGGGTTTTGCACAGTACTCACAACCCATCTTCTTGCCGGATACTGCCAGTCCATCATACTTGTCCTTGAAGTGTCTGTATTGCTGCAAATTCCAACAGTCAGGAAGTTGGGAAATTCAGTGCAGTCGATGGACTTGCTGCTTTCTCCAACCTCAAGTGGTATAGTAGTATAGTATAGTATAGTATAAGTTTATTTATAGGCCGCCCTTTTCCCTGAGGGGACTCAGGGCGGCTTACAACTTATGTAGGAGGGGATACATACAATGACGTATAGAACAATACATAATTAAAAAATAGAGCAACATTCATCATTCGGGTGGGGACGGATTATAATCTTTAACCCCAGGCCTGACGGGATAGCCAGATCTTGAGGGCTGTGCGGAAGGTCTGGAGGGTGGTGAGGGTACGAATCTCCATGGGGAGATCGTTCCAAAGGGTCGGAGCTACTACTGAAAAGGCTCTCCTCCGCGTAGTTGCCAGTCGACACTGACTGGCAGATGGAACTCGGAGGAGGCCCAATCTATGAGATCTGATAGGTCGCGAGGAGGTAATTGGTAATTGGTAGAAGTGGTCGTGCTGGTGGTGCTGGTGCTTGTGGTGCTGGTGCTTGTGGTGCTGGTGCTGGTGGTTGTGGTGCTGGTGCTTGTGGTGCTGGTGGTGCTGGTGCTGGTGCTGGTGACTGTTGTGGATCAGTTGATTCCTCAACTCTTGGTTTTTTGGAGAAGAAAGCGGTCATACTCTGTTGCCTCTTCTTCATTATGCTAAATAATACTAACTGCCAAAGAAATAAAACAATATTGGACTTAATTGTGGTTGTAAGCTGAGGACTACAGGTAACAGAAGGGACCTCTGCTTTCAACCAACAATGTACAGTCTTTTCAGGAAGGATAAGAAACAGGAAAGATATAAACAAACAGGAAAGATATAGTCTTTCATCCAAGAAATTAGTTCAATAATGAATGTCATAGATTCCCAGAGCAATACAGATTTCCTTTTTCTGAAATTTAGTTCTCAGTTCCAAAAAACAGGAATATATGAATTAGGTTCAGTACTTAGATTGGTCCAAGTAGCTATTCAGAAGTTAGTGGTTAGAAGCAATGGTAAAGCAAGATATGAAATTAAAACCAGAAATATTTTGTTGGCTATTTGAAAGGGAGTACAATATACATTTAATTTTACATATGTTAGCAGCTGCTGGAATTGTGTTTGCACAACAGTGGAAAAACAGATATGAAAATGAATAAATATTACAATGTGCAAGAATAAATAAATTGACAATTAAAATCAAGAGGGCTTTGAATACTTTTTCACGTGGGATTTGTTTTAGCAATTGCTAACAGAAACAGAAAATAAGAAATCCAAAAGTATGAAAGAAAACACCATGGAAGGAAAGGTCACTAAAATGTATAAGGAAATATTATTAGTTCTTGATCATTATTAAGGTGTAGATAACTGCGGGACATTACAGACCCACACCCACAAAAACTATGACAGTGCCAGGAAAACATCAAAAAATAAGAATTCCCCCCCCCCCAAAGACTGCAAATGAAACCAGTTTTTCCCTTAGCCCTAAGGACAGGAAAGACAAAGCCACTGGAATAAAAACCATCAAGGCATTGTGGGAAATTATAAAGGACAGTGCCAGGAAGCTCACAGAACCAGCAACCACCTCAGAATTACCTAAACACACACTGAAACACACTAAATCTGGCAAAGCACCAATCTGGCCTGCCCATAGAAAAGCAGCCACTTTGAGACACATAAACCTGGTCTGAACACTTAAAAGCAACATATTGTATCACAAAGAAAACATTTGCAAAAAGGAATAACATTTCTTGTAGTAAATATATTCTAAAAACAATTAAAAATAAATTTTCCCTAAAATAATTAAAAAAGATATTCTATAAATAAAAAAATATCCTTAAAAACCATTGTAAAGTATTTCACGCACAATAATTTATACTGTAACCATTTCAAGGTACTGAAGTCCTGAAGGCCTTCCCTCATGAAAGCTAGCCTGCCACCACTGCCGCCGCCCACCCGCTTTCGGCTGCATGGTGCACGCCAGCTCGCAGCTTTCATGAGCCGTGAAAGCTAGCCTGCCGCTGCCGCCACTGCTACCCACCCGCTTTCAGCCATGTGGCGTACGCCAGCCTGAAGGCCTTCCCTCACGAAAGCTAGCCTGCCGCCACCACCGCCATCGCTGACCAGCGCCCTTTGGCCATGCGGCGTATGCCAGCTCACAGCTTTCATGAGGCAAGGCTGGAAGCTAGCCTCCCGCCGCCGCCCCTCACACTTAGTTGCTTATCTGAGGGAAGCAGCAAGCTATTGGAAGGCGAATTGAAGCAAAGGGAGGACCGACAGCTGCTTGGGAACAAGAAAGACTATTTTCAAAAGAGAAAGACTGTTTTCAAAAGAGAAAGACTGTTTTCAAAAGAAGAATGTTGGCCGTTGGCGCCACTGTTTTCAAAAGAAGAATGTTGGCCGTTGGCGCCAATGTTGGCCGTTGGCGCAGTGGGCTGGGCTAGTTTAGTGCGGATGGGCGGGAGAGCGAGCGAGCTGTGATGGGACGGCCAAGGCGAGTGAGCGACAGGGCTGGGGCAGGTGTTCTGAAAGTTACTTCCGGGTCCACCGGTCGAACCTCCTCTCACTGGATCGATAAATGTCACCAACCAGTTCTCCCAAGGTGGATGACCGGATGGTGACCCAGTGAAAGTTCCCTTAGTCCATCAAGCACTATGGCCAAGGCAGCCACCTGCCTATAAATTGTGCTTTGTGAAAGATCCCTATCTAACCCATCCTGAAGGAACTCCAGCACCTGAGGGGCGGAAGCTGAGGTAGGATCTAACTGCACTGCCTGGCACCAGGGGACAAAGGTAGACTACGTGGTGTTATATATCCACGTGGTGGACTGCCTCCTAGAGGCCTTAATAGTCCTGATCACCCGAGCTGAGAAATCAGCAGCCCTCAAGCATTCTCACTGAAGTGCCAGGCATTCAACTGGAGCCACTGAGGCTCTGGATGGACCAGGACCCCTGGCACA